>NW_017670322.1:585250-843944 GCF_001879085.1 Nicotiana attenuata
GGGTAAGGGCTTGAAATTATTCCAAGGGGAAGGTGTTAGGCACCCCTCAGAATCCACTAGTGTGGTTCCCGGCTAAGCTATTGTTGTGACTTAAGTACAAATAACACATAGGCAAGGTAGGGCTTCAAATAAGAGGGGATTTTTTTCACATAAAGGTTAGAAATAAACAAAGTCGGAAAGCATTAAAGAGAGTTGATTTAGAAGAAACGTTTAAAGGATTTAAAAGAAACAAAGAAACAAAGGGAAGGGGGTCCTAGGTTTATTAATAATATGGATCACCCCACACAACATCCGGTAATCACTCTTACGCGTGATGTTATCGCGTGGTCATCATATCCATATCTACCATTTCCCACCCCTTTAAGGTACTAAAGCGCGGAGTGGTCTCGTTTACTTATTGCATGCTATTACCCGCCCCAGTCCTATCAGTCCCGGAGGTACTTGGGACTACTAATCCTAAAGGGAGGAGATGTTGGGCTTATTTGTGGTTTCAAAAGGTAAAAATACTAAGGCGACAAACAAAACACATATAGCAAGTTTGGGGAAGCATATAAACAAATAAAAGGCTCAGACAAACCTCCTTTAAACCAAAGAAAGCACATAGTTTAGCATGTCTTGCACGTACTGTTTAAGGTCTAATTAAACTTAAAAGGTTTGAGGCAGACTGATTTATTACATAGTTCAGATAAGAAGCCCGAAGCAGGCCCACCTGTTGGTTGTAGCTAGTAAAACCTGACTCAGTTTATAAGTTATCCTACGGCTTGCCTAAGTGATAGATGAAAACCTATGGGCATGATATCTACAGATTTCGAAACACAAGAATATGAACTGATTACATACTGATTTAAGAAAAGTTGCCCGTTAAAAGCGAGTTTTAGAAGTGCACAAGTTCTGCCATTGGTGATACATTATTACTGCTAGTTTTAGACTTATAAACGAGTGAGGTGATTCAGATTCGGTTAAAGCTCCTATAGGCATGCTTTCTATGTGTTTGTTCACTTTAGAACACATTTTATAGACATAGTAAAAATGCAGAAACCCTATAGGCATGACATCTAAATGCTGGGTTTTATATGAACATGATATCTGATTGCGTTTGGTTATTAAGACCTATAAACACGTTTGCCTAGTGAGATGTGGATATGCAAGAATCAGAAAGGACCTATAGGCATATTCTCTCCATGCATATGCATCCTATAGACATGGTATCTATACATGAGAGTGCAAAAATCTTATAGACATGTTATCTACGTATGAGAATGTTGAAATTAGAAAATCCTATAGGCATATTATCTACATGAAAGAATGAAGGATTCTTATAGGCATGGTATCTATGTGTGAATGCTGAAATTAGAGATCCTATAGGCACGTTATCTACATATGGAAATGCAGAAAATCAGCAACTCCTATGGGCGGGTTATCTACCCTTTGCATACATGGTTACCCTTCCCTTTTTCACTAGCCAACCCCAAAAGTTTTATTACAAAGTTATTACAGCCCAGAAAAGTAAAATAAAGAAAAATACATCATAAATTAAAAATTACAACCAAGGAGAGCCTGATTCAGACTTCCTGTCTGATGTATGAAGTAAACCAACTCCAAAGATCAGATTTCAAAGCCTTTCTCTCATTTGGGGTGTGTCAGAGTTCCCTAAAAGTCTCACATGGTTTCCGTGCAGTGCTTACACCCCAAATACATTACCTGACTAGGACATAGTGTAGTGTGGAAGGGCTAGCCCTCAAGTATCCAAGTTTAGAGGGAACTCAAGGTCCCAAGGCAAGGCTCACAAGAGGTGGGCAGAACTTAGCAACTAAGAGAGAGTGCAAGTGCAGAAGTGGAATTCTGAAAGGGGGAAAAGGAAGAGGGGAGCTATTCATATTAACACACATAGGGGATAGGGAATGGGGGAATTTGCAAGAGCAAAAGAAAAGCAGGCTGATGGGCACACCAAGCAATGAGATATGCTGGCACACCCTTCAGCCTATTTATATAGAGGTTAAGACCCCGTTGGGTCAAACTTAATTCATGGACAACAATTCATGTTGCCATGCCTTAAGCCACAACTCTCAAACACATAGGGGCAATAGGGTAGGGGAGAAAGGAATCCTAACAAAAACAGATAGAAAGATATGAGCGTACTTAATTTAAACAGAAACAGTAAAGTAGACATGGATAAAAGCTGTAAATGAACACATTGTGGTGATGCTGAAACTTAAATTAGGACATACCAGTTTTAAAGAAATAAATAGAGAAAATGTAGTAGTCTTGTAAAAGCCACAGTGCAGACAAGAAAGAGAGTAAGAGTTTAGAAGAGATTGTGAATTGTGGAGTGGAGGATTGTTATATCGTGTGTGCTGTGTGTTAAAGAGTCGTGTATTTATAGTGTAAGAATCATGAGGAAATAAGGTAAGAAAATAGTTGAAGAACTGATTGTCAATCAATTACACAAGACTCCCTTTAATTAAGGGATTCAGATTCGAACGGGTAAAAACCAATTAAGGAAAGAAATTGAATAAATACTTTGCTCACAACATGCAATTAAGGGCACATACATAAAAAGGTTATTTAAGGACAAGGTTTTGAAGTACACGGTTTGTGCAAATAAGGTAAGAAGATCAATTAACCACCAGTAAATCAAATGGTCCGAGATTTTGTATGAATGAACCAAGTCAGAAAAAGTGAAGAAGGGTTTTACTTAGGTCGAGTAACAGAGAAAATCAGTAAACAATGGAAAGAAATCAATCAGGCTATATTCAGAAGGAAGCTTGAACTAATTGCAAATTCGAAAACCATTTAGAGGGAAATTTATCATATATAAAGAGCATATGAGCATGAAAGAAGACTGGCATGTTACTGTAAAATCTATAGAGAAATCCAGTGTAGAAGTAAAAAGGTCAAAATCACATGAAAACAAGGAAGCCCCAAACTCAATTCAGAGTCTTGAAGTTGGTCTGAAAGAATTAGGGGTTTTGAAATAAAACCCTAGTTCAATCAAATCCCATAATCAAACTTGGCGGAATCCCCAAATTCTAGGGTTTCCACCTTGAATTAAGTACAGAGATGGGAAGGCAAGTAGTCGAAACAGGCTCAGAGGTTTCAGAACTGAAACCTCTTGCATGTTCCTTTCAGCAGCAGAAACTCATAAGAAAACGTGATAACAAAGTAACATGCAAACACGGTAGAAGCATTCAAGGAAAAATACAGGAAAAATACTGATAGGAACAGTAGAAGAAGCATTCTTAAAGAGGTTTTCTGGAAGAACTTTAAACAGGGCTCAGTAGAAGGAAAATAGTAAAACACTTAAGAACACAGTAGAAAAAATATAGTAGAGACATAACAGAACATGGTAGACACGAACATAGTACATAAAACATAGTAGAAGAACATACGAGAACATGGTAGAAGAAAAAGCACAAGAGCACAGTAAAAGCATACAAGATCATAATATAGGAAAGCACAGTAAGAGAAGCATATAAGAACATGATACGAGAACACAGTAGAGACAAATACACACGAATGACAAAGAAAAATCATAAAAACACTTAAACACTTTTCAGAAAACCCTAAATCGGAAAAGAAAGGTTTTGATTGTGATTTTGAAAGAAGAGTTAGGGAAATCGTTTGAAAACTCAGGGAAAGCATAGATGCACCACAGATCTAAAGAAATCGGAGAAAACCTCGAAAGGTTAGGGTTTCAGAGGAAACCTAGAAATGAGAAAGGCTTTGAAAGGTCATCGATCTGCATCGGAGAGGTCAGAACCAGGCTCAAACAACCATGGTATGCTGGAGCAAGGCCGGAGATGACCCTGAGACCTCGAATCGACGGTGGTCTTGGTTCAACCCTTCATAGTCAGGCCTCGAATCTTCAGGTATCAGGCACGCAAGAGCACCAGGAGGTAGGTGTAGGACCCTCGCAGCCTTGGAGGCCATAAAGTCCGGTGGATTTCAGGGCGGAGGTGGCTAGGGTTAGAGAAGGTTCGAGAGTGTGTGAGAGAGGGGAGGGTTTCAGGGGCGGCGGATAATTGAAAATGATTTAGGGTTGGGGGGTTTGGTAAATAAAAAGGGAAAGAATGTGTGTGAGCCGTTGATCTGTTAGATCAATGGCTGGGATTAAAAGAAGAGGTCCGGGCGGGTTATTTAAGTGGGTAGGGGCGCGTAACTTAGGAATTTGGCCGAGTAATTTGGGATTGGGATTGGGTTTAATTGGGGGTTGTTTCAGGCTAAAATTGAAATGGTTAGGGCTAGTATTTAAATAGCCATTTTTTTCCTTTTCATTTTATAAAAATAGCAAAATCATTTCTGGAAACAAATTAAAGGTACTAAATTAATTAATAATATATAAATATTAAATAAAAATACTGGAATCCATTTTGTAATTATAAACGCAGTTAATTCTTAAAATAGGCTAATATTGCAATTATATGCAATTTAGCTTTAAAATACTAAATAAATTTGTAAAAAATGTGCAAAAATTACCTTAGTTATATTTTGGTATAAATATGAGAATAAAATAAGTGAATCAAAAAATGATAATTTGGGGAATAATTATTGGTTTTTTTACTGGTAAAATAGGGCAATAAGATTGGTTTAAAAATCTTTAAAAATTGAAGAAAAAATAAGGAAATTCTTGGACATACTTATATATGCATACCTATGCTATTTGAAAGGTATTTTGTATATAAAAATATACAGAAAAAAATTGGGTATCAACATTTCTTACCAAACTTTACAGGCTCAACTTAAATCACATATAAGACCTGTACCGTGCTCCAGAACCAAAATACGGGCCCGATACCATCAAATTTCAAACACATTTTATTTCCAAAAACTCATATATATTCCAGAAAATAATTTTCTTTAAAAATTCATTTCTCGGGCTTGGGACCTCGGAATTCGATTTCGGGCATACGCTCAGGTCCCATATTTTTCTACGGACCCTCCGGGACCGTCAATCACGGGTCTGGGTCCGTTTACCCAAAATGTTGACCGAAGTCAACTTAAATTCATTTTAAAAGCAAATTTTATCATTTTTCCATAATGGCTTTCCGGATACATGCCCGGTCTGCGCATGCAAATTGAGGTGAGACAGAAAGAGGTTTTTAAGGACTCAGAACACAGAATTTATTTTCAAAACAAGTGATGACCTTTTTGGGTCATCACACTTACAAAACTAGGACAATTTTGGTAAATAAATTTCAAATATTGTATAGGAAGGAAAAAATCCAATCAAGAAATATAGAGAGCTTTCTAATTTCCAAACAATTTCAATTCTAGACGAATCTACTTCTATCTACTATATACTAATATATTAGAGAGGATAAGCAACTGATGGTCAAAATACCTGCTTGGCACCTAAAGAGTGTTTTGGAAATTTCAATTAAAATTGAGCAATATGATTGCTTAAAAAGGATTTTTACGGTAGCTTAAGCATAAAATTTTGAGTGTTTTTACTAAATTGCCCATGGGCTTATGTCATCAACTATCACCAAACTTCTCTACACTCTACTCCGTCACGTGGGCCCCATGTCCCACCCCACCCACTTTAGAATTTTTACATAAATAGTCGGTCATATTAATTGTTTATTTTTTCTAGCCATACACATATATTATATATTTATTATACACATGTAATACATAAATTATGCATATATTACATATTCACCAGCTATTTTTAGTTTAAGTAATAGGGTGAGCGGCTATTTAGGTTAATTCTTCCCCAACTTTTTTCCTAATAGTTGAGTGATGCACCTGGAGGTCCCATTTATCTTTCCCATTTCTTATATTGTTTCAGTGTTGATTGATTATAGTAAGTAATATGTTATATTTAGTACTATTTATCACCCAAAAAATAATAATCCATAAATTTTAATATCTAAATGTGAATTTTTTACTTTAATTATCTCAAAAGTGTACTTCTTTTGTTGGTTCTTTCTTGGCAACTAAAATATTATTTTCTTTCATATTTATTTACGCAAAAAGATTTATAGTTTAATAAAAGCTAATGTAAGTTGTGAAATTATAGTTATTTTTGGTGATAATTTATTTTTGTTTAAAAAGGTCTTTCTTATTAAAAGAATCCCTATTAATTTATTGGCACCGATTCTTTTAAGTTATCTCTTACATTGCATATATATTGGATGTCAACATCATAATTTTTTGTTCATTCTTAAAATCTTACATGATCAAGCAATTAAAAAAATGAACATTATTTATTAGTCTATCTAGAAGACACACAGAGAGCATTTTAAATTTATAATAAAATATAATATTTATTAATAATGACGTCATAAGGAAGAATGAAGAAGAAAAATATACAATAAATCACACATTACTACAATATACGTATGCAGTAAGAAAACTGAAAGCACGAAATTATGCAATAAGAGGGGAAAAAAGGGAAAAAGGAGTATACGCAATTGCATTAGCAGCAAGAAGACTCTATAAATAAAACAATAAAAAGGATTAAAAAGATTCACAGAAGAGAAAGCATGCAGTAGGCAGAAAAAAAAAGGTAGAAGGAGCACCGAGGCTAGAATTAGGAGCAAGAAGTACGTTCTGGGAGACAAATCTGAGGAGGAAAATAGTTTAATATATATATATATATATATATATATATATATATATATATATATATATATATATATATATATATAAAGAAGAAAACAAGATTTGAAACATCATATGGTAATTATACTTTGTCATTACCATTAATTCTTTATCGCCTTTGATAATTGCAAAGTGTGGTTACTTCATTTTAATTATGCATAATTTCATGTGGACTAAGTAATTAAATGTACAGACAAATATGTTAAATTGTGTAATTACATTAAACTACACTCAAATTTAATTACATAAAAAAATTTCAAACAAGCTCGGAGAGTTTAAATATTTGAGCTTTAGTACTTAGTATTAGGGGTGTCAATGAATATTTAAAAACCGACTAAACAGACCGAACCGATTTTTAGGTTTCATTTAATAAAATCGTAGGTTTTTATATAAATTATAACTGTACCGATAATTAGGGTATATTTTTTATTTTATTAAAATAAACCGAGAAAATATCGAACCGTACCGAATAAATTTATATGTGAAAAATATATTTATATATTAAGTTTAAAAATAATAAAGCATTAAATTTTTTCTTTGGCCTTGGAATTATGAAAGAGGTTATAAGTCAACAAGTAACTAAACTCAAAATTCCAATTCCCAAACCTATTATGCTATAGTAGCAGGTATTGGAAGAAAATTTGCCATATAAGAGACAAGCTTGGGGGGGGGGGGGGTAGGGGGGGAGGGGGGGGGAGGGGTAGTAATCAGGGAGGATGGCAATCGCAAACAGGTAAATATACAATCATGAAAGGGTACTCATGGTTGGAATCTGGACAAATGTCATTGGGGAAGCTGGGTTTGGAATAAGCAAAATATTCCAAAGCATAGCTTCATCTGCTGGCTGATTATGCAAAGGAAGCTGCTCACAAAGGATAGGCTAGCTCACCGAGGGATCAGTTCAGATGGCCTATGTATTATGTGGAAACGCCCCAGAATCAATAGAACACTTGTTCTATGAGTGCCAATTTTCTAAATGGTGTATCAATGAAGTGATTGAGTGGCTAGATCAGGATCACAAACTATGAAGGACAACATCTATGGAAACTAGTAGGCAGGAAAATGGGAAATAAACTAAGAAGGGAGTTCTCCTTTGCTGTATGGCAGCATTGAACTACCACATATGGAAGGGGAGAAACGAAGCCTTATGGCAAAGTTGAGTGCCTAGACCAAGCAAGTTATGTAATCAAATCAAAAAAGATTGCAAAGTTCGTGTGATGGAGATAATCAACAAACAAAAGCGGCACAAGGAGAGAAGATGGATAGAAGAAGTATATAGCTAGATAAGGAATAGAAAAAAATACTACTTGTACAGAATAGGATATAAATAGACTTACTTCTGCCTAGCTGAGTAAGTACGAGAATTTATATATAGTAGGATACTAGAGGTGTTTTGTAATTCTCCATTGTACTGGTTCTGGTGATGAATAAAAAATTTCATTCCACCAAAAAAAATTAAAAAAAAAATATTATGCTATTTCTACTGACACTAAATTATTTTCAGCATATTCACTAGCAAGACACAAAGTACTATGGCGATTATGAGTAGCAAACTACAGTGTACTGAATACGCTTCCCTTCCTATGATTTAGATTTATCTTTTTGAACATTTAATCTTCTATGGATTTATTCTTGAGTCCCAACTTGGTTAATATCTTTCCACTCCTGTGATTTGTATTATTTTTTGTCTTTGCTTAGTTTCTTTTACGCTGTTGTAAAATAGTTGATGGATCTATACTCTAGATATCTTTCATGTTTTCATAATTCATTACCATTTAAACAGTAAAAATATCTAAACAGTTTTGCTAAGTCCTATAAAAGTATATATGTAATTGCATTCTACTTTTACTAAAGACTTTTACATGATATTTAAAAGAATATCGAAAATTAATCGAACTGTACTGATATCAAAGAGAAACCGACGTAATTGAGACGATTTCAAAAAATCTAATTTTGATTATGCATTATTGAATAACCGAAAAATGGGTCGAAACGAACCATTTACACCCCTACTTAGTATATTCCTGGAGGAAAATTATTGTGTGGAAACGTGACTAAATCTTGAAGATGTATCAATTAAAAATATTTGGTCCGTTTGAAAACCAGAAACTACAATGTTCAAGGTTTATGAGGGTAATGATAATGTCTCTCGCGAAGGCTGCAGAGTGGATTATTTTTTCAGCACAATGTCCCTTTTTCTTCAGACTGAGATGCGTAGTAGTTTTGCCAGGAATGTTGTTAACATCACGAATTCCTAAGGACTCCAGAATTAACTAGAGTAGGATAAATAAATAAATAAATAAATAAAAAGGATACAAACCCTAGTCTCTAATTTGAAAATTTTACCAAGGGCGGTGAGATAATATTCATTGGTGTTCTCAATATTTACTACAAGGTTGAGACATATATGCACTCCTTGTTCAGGGGAGGAGCTAGAGAGAGTTTCATCCGAATCCCTTTCATCAGAAAATTATATTATATATATAATGTTCAAAATATTTTATTCCGCTTGACCTTTTCATATATTAACTCTTTATTTTAAATCTCCTTAATAAAACTCCCAGTTCTGCCACTGCTTTTTTGGTAGACTAGCTAGCTAGTTTATTGATTAAGTCATTAAGGAGGCTGAAAATTGTTCTCCTTTATGTTTTTTTTATTATATCAAGGTAAACTAAAGGATACAGTTAATATAGGAGCTTATATAGCGTAAATTTTGCTCATTTCTGTGTTTAGGTTGAGTTTTCCGTCTTTGTACTTTCACTAGCCGAGGAGATGAAAACATTAGACTTATTCAATTTAAAAAGCCAAATAAATAAGTCATCATGTTATTGTTTGATTTCTTGAGAATAAAAGTGGGAAATTTTTTTTTGCGAAAATAGACAAATTCACAAGTCATTATCATTTTTGCAGAATATAACATGGATTGCTAGTTCACAAAACTAATCAGCATGGAAATATTTTTCTAATGGGTTACAATCATAAATGGAGACTGTTAATTTTGAGGGGCATAACTGAGCCATTGAGCTAATAGTGAGGGTATTTTGAGACCAAAACCAAATGGAGATTGGAGGATATAATTATGTTATTTTCAATAGTTCAAGGCAATTTTGGCCCTTTTCTCTATATCATATATAGGCAATTAATTAGTATAGAGTGTACTTTTAACAACAAAGGTCACATTTGATTCGAAATAATCAAAGTACTTTCCAATGTTGTATGATAAATAAACATTCTTTCTGAAAGAAGAAGATGACATCTTAAAATCTAGTGTTTTTCCTATAATAATAATAGCCTTTCTTTTTGGAAAAGCATTATAAGATGTTAAATCATGTTATTAGGTACACTTTTCATTTATTAAATCAACATAAGGGTTCAATAATACTTTAAAATTAGAAAGGAACAGACTCTAGATTAGACTATATATAGCTGTAAACCAATTCCCTAACTTTACCCATGATTACCTCTAATTGTTGGGGAATAACTTCACATATGTGTCCTACCACCAACTTACACCTTAGACTTTACAATTAAATGTAGTTTCTGGAATTTAGCAAATCAAACAGGAATATGGAAGCCAGCCTTTGATTTGAAAATCAGAAATTTCACAGCTAAACATTGACCGGCATTCTTTGACCTCTAAGGGCTCGTTTGGTACGAAAGATATGGGATAATTAATCCCGAAATTAAATTTGAGATGAGTTTATCTCATGTTTGGTTGAGATAAAATTACGGTATAACTAATCCGGGATTATAGTATTTTTTTATCCCTATGGGAGGGAGGGATAACTAATCCCGAGATAACTTGTTTCCAACCAAACAACCCCTAAGTTACTAAAAAGCTTATAACACTTGAAGCTTAAGAGTGTATTTGGACTTTTTTCTACAGTAGATGTGAGTTCAATACAACTTCTATTGTAGCTCTTCACTTTCCCTTCCTGCTCCTCCAATGTAAAAGAAATTTTTTTAAAAGTATTAGGCATGGGATAACAGTGTCTTTTTTCACTTAAATAAAAAGTAGGATATATATAATATAAGAAGAGGATAAAGTAAGCAGAGAACCAAGTCTGTGTTACCTGCTGTGGTGACTTTAAGTCTTGAAGTTTGCTAATGCCTCCCAGCTCACATACATATAAATACTCATAAGATAGCAAATCATATATAGCTTTTCTATCTCTTTCAATGGCGCTAATCAAGCTAACTCTAACATGAAAAATGAAACCCCCAACTCATATATAGAATCCCTCCTTGTACTCATCATTACACTTCACTTATGGCTAACTTTTTCAGTAACTTCATCTTCTTCTACACCTCAAAACCTACCATAAAAGTATCCTTAACCTTAAGCAAATTCCTCCCATTCTTGAATTAATTCCAACATTTACAAGTCATATTGTGGTAGGATGAAAAATATGATTCCTGCTTGTTTTAGTCTTCCTCATTCTGGTCTTTCATTAAACACTACTACTACTACTACTACTTCACAAGTGCCTCAAAACCTTGTTACATGTATTTACCAAGCTCAGATTTGTGACTCACCAGTTTATCTTACACTCACTTGGTCCAAGAACATGTTTTCTCATTCTTTATTACTCCATGCACCTGATCTTTTCTCTATCACCATTCCTCTTCACCAATCTTCTTTTGCATTATTCAAAGCCCGGCCAGGATCCAAATCCATCCACCCGATCCAACGTGATCATAGAAAAATGAAGATCTATTGGGACTTCACACATGCCAAGTTTAATCAAAACTCAGCTGATCCTGAAGGGTATTTTTACATTGCAATCACCTGCAATGCAAGATTGGAGTTTTTTCTTGGTGATATGCTGACAGAGTTAACGGGCCGGGCCAGGTTGGTCTCGGGTTGTTGCTCGGGTGATCTGACTTTGTTGTCGAGGCGAGAGCATGTGTTTGGACGTAGGAGTTATACTACTCGGGCTCGGATTATGGGGGTCAAACATGAATTTGTGATAGAATGTGGAGGTGGAGTGTTAAAAGTGAAAGTGGATGGGAAAACAAGTCTTGTAGTGAAAAGACTTGGGTGGAAATTTAGGGGCAATGAAAGAATTTTAGTTGGTCAAGTGGAGGTACACTTTTTTTGGGATGTCTTCAATTGGGTAAATAAAAATAAATGTGATAATCATAATAATAAATTTGGGCATGGACATGGTGTTTTTGTGTTCCAAGTAGGTGATGGTGGTGTTTGGCCTGAAATGGGTGGCGCCGAGAAGAAACTGATGAGGAAAAGTTTGTCGGCAACGATCGGGCCGATGTCGGCACCACCGTCGGTTTCTTTGTTGCCGTCACCGTCGCCATCGTGCTCTAGTGTGTTGCAGTGGGCAGAGGAGAGCAGTGAATGTGGGAGGAGTTCATGGTCATCTATAAGATCAAGTGGGAGTAGTACTGGAGGATTTTCTTTGTTATTGTATGCATGGAGGAAGGATTGAGATTAACTGATTTTTTTCGTTTCGTATTAAATTGTAATAACAGAGAAACCTGTAATTTTGTTCCTGATAATGTGAAATATCACCTAGCTAGTAGCCCATGGAAAAATCAGCTTGGTTTTGCATGTCTACTTTCTAACACTGCCATTAGCTGATTTTCCTCTTCTTCTGCTAGGATTTCATAAACTTTTGCTCTTTCAATTGAATTGGTTCTTACCAAGTCACTAGGATTGAACTATCATTGACAAATTCAAGATAATAACTGTAGAAGAGAAGCTATGTTGGAGAAGAAATGAGGCTAGATTCATTGAGAGTGAACGTGGAGCACGACACAAGTCATGTATTTACACATTACATGTGAAGGTGGTGGCTGGACTTTAGGAGCAATCGAAGCTTATCTACAGGATCAAATTCACACAGAGAAAGCACAATAGGAAGAGTTTATCACAGCAATGAAGGGTTTGTTAAAACCATCTAGATCTCTATTTGGAGGTCTAAAGAGGAATCTAACAAGAAAGCGAAGCAAACCAAAAATGGAGAAGATGATGGCACAAATTATGATGATTCGCACTACACTTCGGTTTAGGCTAGGTAGACTAAAACAAGACCATTTTCTTTAGAAGATGATGTCTGTTAGCTTCAATCAATGATTGGACTAAAACTGCATTTAATAATTGATGGTAAATATGCACTGACAAAACATACGAGGACCAAAACCGAAATACATCAATCTCTTTTTTTCTTTGCTTTATTACTAACCATATAAAGATTGTGCATAACCATGGTTAAATTATATGTTATCTTCAAACATTAAAAAATTAATCGAAAGACGGCAACATGCAATTATATGGCCTACCAGCACCACTTGTAAGCCCAGTCTCCTTGAGAATTTTCTTATGTCAGTATTGCAGACAAGAATGATTTACAAGACAAATTGACGTAAATAAATGATAAACTAAAATGAGTAAATAAACGATAAGTGGATGTAAAGAAAAATCACTTTACCTATTTATTACCTATATACCCATCTTTTCAATTCAGCTCTGACTAAAATGTAATGTGGTTAAGAGATCAGAGTATACTTGCTGGGTTGAAGCTCAAATAGAAAACTCCAATTCTTCACCGAGTTACTTAGAGATATTGCTCGACTAAGAAACCTTCCTCCGTAGAGTTTTCACTCACCAGAGCTCCTCAAACCAGGCATAAAAATCTGGCCAACAGCTTCAAGAGCAGAAATGTTCCAGCTCTCAACATGCTTAACAATCTGTTAGCGATAGGAGAAATCAATATGAGGGAAGAAAATTGCCCAGTGACAAATTACACCTTATGCTCCAGCTTTTAAATTGTAGAGATCAACTCTTTCTACTTACTTTGAGTTGTTCATCTAGATCATAGACTGTATTTCCATCAACAGAGATGAGAGGCCTCCATGGAAGTTTGAGGGATGTTCTACAAAATCAGATGAAGAATCAGCATGCGTACGATCATAAGAATCTATAGAAGTATTCTTTTACATCCGAAATATTTCATTTTCTCATTGGAACTTGAAAATTAAAGATTAGCTAAGTTGGATGAGTTTTTGGTCACATATCGTCAAAGAGAAAATTTCAGGTTTCCAAATTCTCCGAGTGTCAAGGCAACTTTGGAACTTCCACCTAGATATCTGGAAGAAGAATCCAATGGTTATCGTACATGGAAAAAACTGTATGTGAGCATAACCCTAATACTAAAATACTAGATGCAAATTGTAAGATTACAGCAATGGATTTCTGTTGGTGAATGAAGAGTGCAGCAACTTTTGTGAAATCATTCAATGTGGTTTAGAGGTTTTTCCAAAATTCAGTTCAATAATGACTAACCTTTTCAAAACAGGTTTAGTTAAAAAAACAATCTGATAATACTAGACTCAAATAGTGAATTTCTTAGCTAAGTATATTGGATACTCAGTAATCTAACAAATTTAATTACTTATCAAGATCAATCATGCACAATCGACAGAAACAAACATCAAACGCTTTGAGCTGGAGAGCAGTGAATAATACCGTCCAAACAAAAATTCAGCCTTTACGCTAACAAAAATATGAGAATAAAACCAAGCACCTCAGTTTCCAATATGCCACTATGACCTCTGCATTAGAATCATTACCCTATACATCAGGCGGAAAAGCATTAAGCAAAATCCTGATAGAAGAAAAGAAGATTTGAATATTGTAAATGCACTAAAGACACGATGACAGCAACAATAATAACAACAACTATGCCTCGGCTCCAAACAAGTTGGTCACTAAAGAAACGACATATCATAATAATTGTAAAAGAATGCTTGGACACCTGAATGACTATGTTCATTATTACTGAAAAGTAGTTTCATATTCATTTAAGACTGGATGTGCTCTTGGACACCATTAAATGAGTCATTACGACAAAAATGCCATAATTTGGTATTATAAAGCCCTCGTGGTATTTCACTTGTGGAATTGTAATCATCATCAAGAACCGTGTGTATTCTCCAACTTTTGGAGCGGATAATAAAACTGAGGATGAAAACAAAGATATCCTTGGAAGTTTAACATGCAAGATAAGTAGTATAATACCAAAAAAGCTTATTCAAGGCTAGATCTGCCCACTAAGTATTCAACGGTTGTTAAGTCTATTCTTGGATTTATTTTGCTTTTATCTTTTAATTCTATAATACAGTACTATTTAATGAACTGGCAGTACATACCTTCTCAATCTTTTCTAATTTGATAGATGGACTATCAAAAAATGGCACCAGCAATTGCAAGTTGCGGGAATACAAGTCCCTTCCTGGATGATACAATCATACGGTAAGATGAATTATCTTTTGTTTGTTGTTAAACTCAATAAGCTTCTAGCTTTGAAAGATTGTTCATTCCCGTTGTTATTCATCTACTGGAACATACTACTCCTAAGCTAGTCCAGAAACTGTGATAGATGTCTAGATTACTAACACTAGCAACAGCTACAGTATAAAAGAGAAAAAACCAGGGATATTACAAAATGAACATGTCACATACAGAATGAATTCAGTGATATTAGCTGACAATCAAGATATTTATGCAAACCAAAAAAAAGTCAGTATTATGGATTGTGCAAGTAGTACACACAGAGTATAAAGTTAGAGGAGGTCACATTAGATGGTCTGGCCATGTCTTATGCAACCTCCGAATGCACTGATATGTATGTATAGTCAAGTTCTAAGGTTCACAAACAGATTGAAGATCAAACTTAAGGAACAGGCTCATTAAAGGTTATCAGTGATACTACGTGAACAAATATCAGCATCCAACCCAAGAGTGCAGGGCAAAAAATCGAACAGCCTAATACTCTTCTAATATTCTTCAACACCAAGTGCGGGACATGCTTCCCTTACAAAAGTAAATGTGGATAACAAAATTTAGGAATAAGCAAGAAAATTCCTTGATGTGCCACAACTGTGATGCAAATTTAAATAGTTTGCCATCAGATACTGAAATCAATTCCTCTTACCACTGAATTTTATAGTTGGATCTTCGAAGATGCAGTCTTCTGCATAAATTCCACTGGTGAAGAGTCCTAGATTTAATGAAAGTTCTAAATCAGCCAAAAACCAGTTTATCTTTAACCACGCGAATAAGCATAAAAAAGAATGGGGTACATTACTCGCAATCAGAAAAAAAAATCAATGTTTCTACTTAACTTTAGCTTCAGATAAAAAAAAAGGATACCTGTAACAAAATAAGCTTTCTCATAATCTGACTTGATAATCTTTAGGACATCTTCTACATTAGAGACCAAAGGTTCTTCAGCCCCTTCATCATCAAATATCTCCAATCTGTCAAAACATTAATCAGGAAAATATATGAAATCTTGAAAATAGTAATTTACCTAATTTGAGAAAATGCATCCACTGGCTATTTTCAATAACCTGTTTCTTTTAATTGGTGAGGAGAAGCTGAAGAGCCTAAGAAGTTCAGTGACACCAGTAACAGCAATTTTCAAGAATTTTGGAGTTTGGGTTTTCATTTTCTGGTTATTGGGTGCAGGGGAGCAGCAGTAGAAACCTTGCACTTTCTGATTGGAGCAAAAACAAAACAAGAATTGCAAGAGATTAACTGGGGGAGCAGAGATTTTCCAGACAGATGGTAATTTTATATATTTTAACCAAACCTTGTTCATGAAGGTCTGTGAAAGCCTTCCATAGCAACACATACCCGCCATTTCCCTACCTGTCAGTTTGCCACTCACTAATTTCTGTTGTGCTCCACATTGGATATATTTTTGGCCAGGTATGACAATTAGTATACTGGTCATTCTGTTTTTAAGTTTTTTATTTACTTTTTTGCACACTTCAAGAAGGTACAATTTATTATTCCTAAAACGTCTCACTAAAATAATATTCTACTAATTTAAACAACAATATGATTTCTAGTTTCCTACGATGTCAAATTGTCGAAAACATCATAATATTTCGGGCTTGAGGTAATTGTTGTCAATGGATTTTTTTTCCCCACAAGTTTTGAAAAATAATGTGAATTTCAAAAGTTGTTTAGAGGTGGTTTCAACTTCTAGTCACAAATTTTCAATTTTCAAAAAAAAAAAAAAAAAAAGAGAAAAAATACAACTACCAAAGCACAATAATTCACACTTTTTTTCACCTTCAACTTAGATTTTGTCCACACGCAGAGTCACAGAATAAAGCGATCTAGCTTGCAAAAGAGCATTTGCTACGTGAAAACTAATCCATTAGTCCTGAATTGGAAAGATACATCTATTTCTGTTTCAATAAAGCAGCTGTCTTGACTTCCCGAGCAAAACAACAGCAGATACAATTAATAAACAAAGCAAGAAGCAAAGTTCAAGGCGGACTATTTCTCGCCCTCCCTAAAGCCAATCAACTATTTCAACCAAAACCTCTTTAGAGAAGTATGTTACTGCTGAGCACACTGTATTCAGTATTCTCTGTGCTCCACAAATCACAATGCATCCCCTCCTCCTCCTCGTATGTCTCTCGTTGAGCTGCTGGTTGCTTCGCATTCCTCCTCAATATTAACATCATGTAATGTAGTCTCCTCACACTCATCCAATTCCTTGTCTGAGTACTGTGATTGAGGTCTTGATGGTATCGTTGCCCTCTAGAGCCTTCACCTGTTCTGGGCTCAGCGAATCTCTAAATTCCACAATGAAATGAACGTACAATTTACCCCTCATGTATAGCCTCTGATACATTAGCATACCCTCATCACATTGCCTTGAATTGATTTGCAACAGTTGGAACAAAAAGGAGTATCAAAGTGAAATAACACTTCACTAAAACCAACTTGCACAATCATTTCAGACAATAGAATCAGTTAAATACAACAAAGTAAATGATATAGGCAAATCCTGACTGCCAAGTTCTCCCAAAAGGAAGCCAAAACATAAGCAAAGCCCACCGATGACACAATGAAGGCATGTAATATGGGCATATACCTGGATATCTGAGTTCCATTTAGTCAAATTTCATAGAAATGTCTGCAATAATTTAGAAAGTTATCCACCATACATCAAAGTAATACATGACATGTCAGTTTTCTCGAGCAACTGTACAATAACAAAGACCTCTTTTTATTATCCGAAGATAAAATTATCACCACCTTAGACTCTAATTCGGATCAAGTCTGAGTTTACCGCAATCCATAACAAGGATAAAATCAAGTGGACTTCCAGCAGATGTACTTTAATCTTGTTAGATTGAATGGAAGGAGCTAACTAGTTATCCAACCAAGCGTAAATAATTGCTAGACATGGAACTTAATAACAAAAGAGTTACTTTTCAAATATTCAAGAATCAAGAATGGGTTTTCAAGATCAATTAATGAACTTGGTCGTCAGCATATTATTAAATTTGGCACGAATAAGAGTTAAGACATTGATATGCCTATTTCTTTTTCCTTCTTGTTCTTTCCTCAATACAGAGCTCATAATCACCCCAAAAATGACGAAACTGCTCATCTAACTATACTTAAGAGTTAAGAGCAACACCCACTTCTCAGACTCTGCAGTAGCCTCAGGTACCCAAACTCTTCTGGTCTGATGTACCCATGCCGGAAAAGGAAATGAATAATAACAAGATTACAGTTTGCTTTAAAAAATGATGTACTTCTAATGACATTTGCAACTTGTGTAACTGGGACCAATCGAAAACTTTCAACCTCCCCATCCTCATTACGAGGAACAAAGCCTTCAGCAGGAAGCTTAAGATCATAACAAAACAGGACATCCCTCTTCATCCTATATCCTTCAATGTCAACGTACGACACAGCTCCAACTGGCACAGCTTGATGCAAAATAGACCTCGGTATCCCTGCCTCCTCTTTACATTCCTTAACAACATTCTCCCCGCAAGAAATGCCATGTGGCAATCCCCCTGCTACTAAATGATCCAGCATTCCTGGATAAGTGGATTTTGTTGGACTTCTCTTCGCTAACCATAAAAATTTCTGGTCATTTTTTTCAACATAGCCACTCATATGAATCCCATAAGCTTTTATCCCAAAATACGGCGCAGCTGCTCGTTCCAGCGAGAAAAATACTGGTTCCCCAAAAGATGAAACTACCGGATATAACTCATTTCTTATGCCTGGAATTAATTCGCCTAAAGACTTCACAACATTGGCTACAGCTTTCGTTCGATCCTCAGGTGTCCTCAGGTTTGGATGTAAAGTGCAACATTGACTACTATTATTTTGGGGGAAAATGAATACATTTTGAAATGGCTTAAGATAATCAGCAAACACGTGGTGTACGTACCCAATTATTTGATCTTCAATAACGAAAGGCATGAACTCGGATTGCTTCTCCGAATTGCGATTACAGAGCTTGATTTTATCGAAGAAAGCTGAGAGGGTAGAAGAGTCATTTTGAGGAGATTCGGGGAGTTGAAAGACGTCGTCCCAGGTGAAGCTACTGTCGCCGGCAGCTGAAATGGCAAATGAACGTAATTGCCGGCGGCGGAAAGAGGAAATTGGGGATTTGAGAGTCGGAATTGAAATTGGAGTATAAGAAATAAAGCGAGGGAGCCTCTGAGAAATGGAGTGACAGTAGTAATTGCAACCCATTTTTTATACAATACGAATTCACAGCTCAACTAAAGTGTGCTTCAATTTTGGAGGCTTGTAATGTAAAATTTCGGAACAACTGATAACATTACGATGTTGTGACCCGTGACCGTGAGGATAGAAAGAGGTGAAGCTTACGTTCTGTTACTTACAGTAAACTTCCGTTAAGCTGGAAATACAATGACATAATTTATTTACTCAATATAAGGCTAAGAGCCCATTTGGATTGGTTTAAAAAGTAGTTTTTCAGTAAAAATAGCTTTTAAACCAAAAGTAATAAGGTGAGATTGCCCAACTTATTGCTTTTGGCTTGTTTTAAGCAGTTTTTAACTTATTTTAAGTATTTTTTGACTTTTTTAAACACTGAAAAAAAACTAAAAAGAGCTTAATAGCCTGTTTGGCCAAGCTTTTTTTTGAGCCAAAAGTGCCTTTTTTTTTTTTTTTTTTACCAAAAGTGTTTTTGGCCAAAAATTGAGATGTTTGACCAAGCTTTTAGAAGGAAAAAAAAAGTACTTTTGAGGAGAATCAGAAGCAGTTATGGAGAAGCAGAAAAAAGTAGCTTCTCTCCAAAAGCACTTTTCTGAGAAGCACTTTTGAGAAAAATACACTTATAAGCATTTTTCAAAAGTTTGGCCAAACACTAATTACTGCTCAAAAGTACTTTTAAATTAATTAGCCAAACACAAACTGTTTCTCACCAAAAGCATTTTTTTAAAAAGTACTTTTGAGAAAAGCACTTCTCAAAATAAGTTTATTTTAGAAGCTTGGCCAAACAGACTATAAAAGCTGATTTGATCATCTTAAAAGCCAATCCAATCACCCTCTAAGTTAAGTAATACAAGTACAATAACAATCTCACAAGTGGGTATGGGAGGATAGTCAGAGGCGAATTCCAGATTTAAATTGTATGGGTTCCTATAACGATCTTAAATAAATATACAATAAGTATTTGAATTCACAATCAAATATTTAGGGACATTTAATAAATTTTTCAATACATATACAGGGTATGTGAAAAAACTATTGGGTTCACGGGAACCCATATGTAATAAGCTGAATTTGCTCCTGAGGGTATGCCTTACCCCTACTTATACGAAGACAGAGAAGTTGTTAAGTTGTTTTTAGTATACGCTCAGAACAATAAAAGGAAGAAGCAACAACAAGCAAACCAAATCAGAAAATCGAATAAAAATAAGTTAAGAATTACAAGTAAAATATATATAATACAATAACTTAGGTGCTAAAAAACTATTTCTTATTTTAAAAAAAAGAAAAATTCTATGTCAAGATTTAAAATCGGGAGAGCGTCAAGTTGATAGATGAAATTTTGTAGTTCTATGAAATAACTATAGTGACAATGAAGAAAAGTCATTTTTATATTTGATTGACCAACCTTATCCTTGTAAACCGTCCCAAACGAGAAGTTTTATTTTGTGTCTCATACAACTAATATTAATTGTATGAGGCTTCTTTTTGTCTCATAAAATTATGGACCCCAATCTTACACTGCTGGGTCCACAGAATTCTAGGTCCACAAAACTGTGATATAAAAAGTTGCCTCATACAATTAGTGTAAGTTGTATGAGACACAAAATAAAATTTTCCGTCCCAAACTAATGTTTGGCTTGGCTTATTAATGGAGTGACAAGTATTTTTTCTGTTTAAGCGCACTAATATTTTAGTAGTGGTGGTGGCGGCAACACACCACCATTGCCTTGCTCTCTAGTCTCATCCAATAAACAACCGCACATCACTAAAATCCAAAGCCAAAAACAACCCAATTCCCATTCGGCACCTAACTGAACTACACTTAGCACCAATTAAGGCCTTTGGCTGGCATCTTACATCTGCCAAATTTCCCTCTTATAGCATCTTTTAATCTTTAGATACCCTTTCATCTTGTCTTTTGTTTTTCTATGCTGCTTTCTTGTTTAACCCATCTCTTCTATTTTCTTAGAATTTGACAACAAAAGATTCCATTTTTTTTTTCTTTTTGCTGTGTATAGCACAATTCAATGGCTACTTCTTCAACTTATCTTTGCTATCCTGCAACTTCAGCTTCTGGAAAGAAACATATTTTTCCAAATGGGTCAGCTGGATTCTTGGCTTTCCGTGGTACCCGTTTGTCGAACCGGTTAGTGACCCGGAAGTCAGTTATTCGTGCTGATTTGGACTCCATGGTCTCTGATATGAGTACAAATGGTAAAGTTTGTCCACTTCCCTATTTAATTTGAGATATCGAACTGAATTATGAAGGGGTGTTAAGTAGTTGTGCTTTCCTATGTGTATATCTTGGTTAGAAGTGTCTTTTGTCTTTGAGTTTTGTTCTCTAATTTTGGTGGAAGATAATATTTCTGTGGGTACCTAGCCACAAACTTTGAGGTTAATATTTTCTTTGTATTTTGTTGGATGCTTTGGATATCAGCCGGTTGTTTTTTTTTAAAAAAAAAAAGTTGTTTTGTGTATGTCTTGATTGCACATTTGTGTTTTCTCTTTGAGCCTTGCTTTTAAACCTGGACAATTTGACTTAAGGTGGTCGTATTTATCTGTGTTGTAAATTCAGAAGTTCTAGTGGAAGACAGGATTTTTAAGGATGTCAGCGCACTTTGAGGTTGATGGTTCTTTGTACTTTCCTGTATTCTTTTGTATCACAGATTTCTTCATCTAAAAGGAATTTATGACTAGCAAACTAGGGCTTCTTGCATTTCATGTGAAGTTTTGCTTAGCAAGGAAAATAGTGCCAAGGCATCACATCCAAACCATTAACCCAATAAAAGAGTGAGCAATTGATACGATCCTATTAGCCTAATACCCTATTAGAAAATCGGTTAGGGGTTTGTTACGAAGTTGTTAGAAACTCACGTGAGCTGCACGTGCTAGGCCACTGAAGGAAGAGGACTTCCTAAAGTTAGTTACAACTAACTTTCCCGCCTCTCCTATATAGGTTGATTTTTTGCCCCAATTCTGTACAATTCCTCCTGTAATGTTCTGAATAAGAAATCTATCTTCTTTTCTTCTCTCTCTATCTTTTTCCAATTACTCAGAACTCCATTGTTGAGTTCTAATCGAGCGCACTGTTCAAGGGCAATCCTCCATTTGCTCTTTAGGTGAGCTTCCTTGTCGTTTCATAGTTGGAATTCAGTTGAGTTCCTATCATTGGTATCAGAGCAATCCTTCCTTGGAGCTGTGGAAATGGGCGATCACAACACTCGAATGCACGAGTTGAGGAAAGAAGTTGATAGTCTCAAAGGATCGATAGAGTCTGTGACATCAAGTGTGGCAGAATTGCAGAAATCTGTCGATAATAGGGTGACCCAGGCTATGGAAGAAATTAGGAAAATGTTGATGGGGAATTTGGTGACAACTGGAGCCCAAAATCAAGAGTTTCCTGTGGAGAATGAAAGACCAGAGGTGGTAGGTCCTCGTCCTAAAGGCCATCAACCTCCCAATCGCGACTATCATACAGAATTTCCTGTTTTTGATGGTGTAGGGTTGAAAGACTGGCTATACAAATGCGAACAGATTTTCGCATATGAGGAGATACCTGAAGAATCTAAAGTGAGGGCAGTTCCGTGCAAATTGGAGGCAAGGGCTCTACAATGGCATCAATCCTATATGAAGCAAAGAGTGACCAGGGATTGGCCAAGGTGGGGTGAGTATCTAGCTTGCTTGTATGCTCGATTTGGCTCTGAGCTATTTGACGACCCCATGGGAGACCTTAAGGATCTAAGGCAGGTAAGCTCAGTCCAAGATTATGTTGATTTGTTTGATGAACTGTTAACTAGGGTGGAATTACCAGAAGAATATGTTGTTAGCTGCTTCATTAGGGGTTTGAAACCAGAAATTGGGTTACCTGTTAAGATGTTAGCACCTAGATCTTTAGCTAAAGCCATTAGTTTAGCTAGGATTCATGAGCAGACATTGATAGTCCAGAAACAAGTTTTCATGATTCCCTCAAATCCTTCATTTTCAACCAAAAATACCCCCAGATTTTCATCTGTTAACCCTCAACATTCCCAATCCAATATTCATATACCTCCCAAATTTAGCCAACCATCAAATAAACCTGCCAACTCCCAAACCTTACCTACTAAACCTACCTACAGAAATGCCAAAAGAATAACCCCTGCTGAAATGGAGGAAAGAAGTAGTAAAGGCCTTTGTTATAACTGTGATGAGAAATACAATTTTGGTCATGTATGTAAAAATAGGAGACAACTGTTCTCTATGGAGGTGGAAGAAGACTTAGAAGGAATAGAGGTAGAGCAAGATGTGATGCTAGATTCAGCAGAATTATTGAGTATGATTGGTCAAGGGTGGGAAACGATGATGAGGGGGCCATTTTGCCTCATGTGTCAGTCCATGATATGAATGGTCTGCATGACTTTAGGACTATGAGGGTGACTGTGTCAGTCAAAGGCAAGGCTGTGCAAGTCCTAATTGATACTGGCAGCACTCACAATTTCTTGGACCTTAATACTGCCAAGAAATTGGGTTGTGTGTTGACAGCTATAGCCCCTTTTGATGTGTCTGTGGCTGATGGGAAGAAGGTGAAAAGCAACTACATATGCAAGAAGCTGGTATGGAAGATGCAGGGTGTGTCCTTTGATTCAGATATGCTGGTATTACCAATTGGAGGGTGCAGCATGGTCTTGGGTATTCAGTGGTTAATCACATTGGGGGACATCATGTGGAACTTCAAAAAACTTAGAATAGAGTTCAGCATTATGGGCCACAAGGTGTCACTAAGAGGAATACAACCTCCAGCTACCAAGTTGATTCAGCAAGGCAGCATGGACAAGTTGTTGGCCAAACCTGCAGAGTTATGCATGATATCTGTAGGTTTGTTCAGGGAACACCACCAGCAAGCTGTGGACATTAGCCTATTAACAGTGGAAGGATCAACTAAGGAGCCTACTAGGAGTGGGGAATTACAAGCTATATTGCAGCAGTACAGTGATCTCTTTGAGGAACCAAAACAACTTCCTCCCTCCAGACTGCATGACCATAAGATCATTCTAAAAGAAGGTACTTCTCTTATTAATATCAGACCTTATAGGTACCCTAATGTGCAGAAAAATGAAATTGAAAAGATGGTGAATGAGATGTTAGAGTCTGGGGTCATAAGGAACAATACTAGTCCTTATTCATCTCCTATTGTAATGGTTAAGAAGAAGGATGGATCTTGGCATTTATGTGTGGATTATAGGGAGTTAAACAGTTGCACTGTCAAGGACTAATTCCCTATACCTGTAATTGAAGAGCTGTTGGATGAATTGCATGATGCTAAATACTTCTCTAAGTTAGACCTAAGGGCTGGCTACCACCAAATTAGGATGTTTGAACCAGACATACCTAAGACTGCCTTTAGGACCCACCATGGCCACTATGAATTCCTAGTTATGCCTTTTGGTTTAACTAATGCCCCTTCTACTTTTCAAAGATTGATGATTCAGATTTTTCACAAATTTCTCAAGAAGTTCATCCTAGTTTTCTTTGATGATATACTCATATACAGTCAAAGCTGGACTGATCACTTAGTACATTTGGAGGAAGCTATCAAGGTGTTGAGGTTCCATACCTTGTTCATCAAGCAGAGCAAATGTGCTTTTGGAGTCGCTCAAATTGACTACTTAGGCCACATTATTTCTGAGCATGGTGTGTCTATGGATAATCAGAAGGTAAAAGGGGTGCTAGATTGGCCCCTACCTTCTTCTGTCAAGGGTCTAAGGGAATTCTTGGGACTGACTGGTTATTACAGGAGATTTATCAAGGGGTATGGTGTAATTGCAAGGCCTCTAACTGATTTGCTCAAGAAGGGTAACTTTCAATGGAATATTGAAGCCACTGTTTCCTTTGAAGAATTAAAGAGGGCTATTACTTCAGCACCTGTTTTAGCTCTCCCTGATTTTTCAAAAACATTCACAGTTGAAACTGATGCTTCTGGTGGAGGGATTGGAGCTGTTCTAGCCCAAGACAATAAACCTATTGCTTTCTTTAGTAAGGGTCTGTCAGCCAAGAACAGGGCACTATCAGTATATGAAAGAGAATTACTGGCCTTAGTATCTGCTGTACAAAAGTGGAGACCCTATTTGCTGGGAAGACCATTCACCATCAAAACTGATCATCACAGCCCTAAGTACCTATTGGAGCAGAGGATCACTACTCCTAGCCAGCAGAAATGGCTAGTCAAGTTGCTTGGCTATGACTATTCTATTGACTACAAGAAGGGAAAAGAGAATGTGGTTGCTGATGCTTTATCTAGAAGGGAAGAGGACATTCAACTGTACAGCATCTCCAATGTCAGCTCAGACATTCTGGAATCAGTCAAGACTTCATGGGCTCAGGATCTCCCACTTCAACAGCTTATCAAATCCATACAGGAGGGCAAAACCACTAAACCTTACTATAGGTTTCACAATGGGATTCTAAGCAGGAAGAATAAATTGGTGATTGGTACTGATCAAGCACTCAGAACTAAGCTCTTATCCTATTACCATGACAGTCCTATAGGAGGTCATCCTGGCATTACAGCCACACTAAAAAGGCTTAAACAGGATTTTTATTGGAAGAAAATGAAGCAGGATGTTTACAACTATATAAGAAGCTGTGATGTGTGTCAAAAATGCAAAAATGAAACTGTGGCTTTTCCTGGATTACTACAGCCTTTACCTATACCAGAAAAGGTTTGGCAAGACATATCCATAGACTTCATTGAGGGCCTTCCTAAGGTTGCTGGGGAAAGAAGTAATCTTTGTGGTGGTTGATCGACTAAGCAAGGCTGCCCATTTCATAGCTCTCAAGCATCCTTACACTGCCTTGGAAGTGGCTCAGGTGTTCATGGACGAGGTGTTTAGGCTTCATGGGATGCCTAAGTCTATAGTGTCTGATAGAGATCCTGTGTTCACAAGTAAATTTTGGAAGGAGCTGTGCAAATTGCAGCAGGTTTCTCTCCTTACTTCCACAGCCTACCATCCTCAAACTGATGGCCAGACAGAGGTGGTTAATAGATGTGTAGAAGCTTACCTTAGATGCATGACATTTGAGAAACCAAGAACATGGCAACAATGGCTACCACTAGCTGAATGGTGGTACAACACATCCTATCATTCCAGCACCAACATAGCACCAACATGACTCCTTATGAGGCAGTCTATGGCCAGAAGCCCCCTCCCTTGCTTCCTTATATGAGTTTTGACTCTCAATTAGATTTGGTTGATAGAAGTCTGCAAGCTAGGGAGGCCACCCTCAGACTGTTGAAGTCCCATTTGGAAAAAGCTCAGAATAGGATGAAGACCCAAGCTGATAAGGGAAGAACTGATAGAGCATATGCAGTAGGTGATTGGGTTTATGTCAAGCTACAACCATATAGACAGCTCTCTCTTAAGTCTCATGGGTATCAGAAACTCTCACCTAAGTTTTTTGGTCCTTTCAAAATCATTGCTAAGGTGGGAGCAGTTGCTTACACTTTGGACCTACCTATTGGTACAAAGATCCACCCCACTTTTCACATCTCCCAATTGAAAAGGAAGATTGGCTCTCACTCAGCCACAGTTACTTTACCAGTGGTGTTCTCAGATGAAGGTCATGTTCTATTGGAACCTGAAGCTATATTGGATAGGCGCATGATTCAGAAACATGGGCGTGCTGTTCTCAGATCCTAGTCAAATGGTTTAATGCTGCCCCTGAAGATAGCACTTGGGAAGACTACTATGACATGAAGCAGAGGTTTCCCTTATTTCATCCTTGAGGACAAGGATTGTCTGTAGAGGGGGGTAGTTGATACGATCCTATTAGCCAAATACCCTATTAGAAAATCAGTTAGGAGTTTGTTAAGAAGTTGTTAGAAACTCACGTGAGCTGCACGTGCTAGGCCACTTAAGGAAGAGGACTTCCTAAAGTTAGTTACAACTAACTTTCCCGCCTCTCCTATATAGGTTGATTTTTGCCCCAATTCTGTACAATTCCTCCTGTAATGTTCTGAATAAGAAATCTATCTTCTTTTCTTCTCTCTCTATCTTTTTCCAATTACTCAGAACTCCATTGTTGAGTTCTTATCGAGCGCACTGTTCAAGGGCAATCCTCCGGATTTTGCTCTTTAGGTGAGCTTCCTTGTCGTTTCATAGTTGGAATTCAGTTGAGTTCCTATCAGCAATCATAGGTCAGAGGGTCCACAATGGTTTCGGATTGAATTAAGCTGCAAAGATGTGTGTGTTTGAGGTTGGAGAAGGGTTAGAGGGCGAGGCAGGAATGATTAAAAGATGAAAGGGGTGAGAAGCATAATTCATTCCCTTTTGTATACTTGCTTTCACAGGATCAGTCTAGGACTGGATATGTCAAGAAAGCGTAGGCAAGTTGGAAACAAAAGAACTTCACTATCATTTCAATCTTCTCTCTTTAGACAGAAATATATACTTTTTGTGTAACTTAATGATAAACAAGTTGTTGTACTAAAATTTTGAAAAAGAACTATCTGAATAAGGTAAAATGAGTTGGAAACAGCCTCTTGCAAGAATGCAGGGTAAGGCTGCGTACAATAGATCCTTGTGGTTCGGCCCTTCCCCGGACCCCGCATATAGCGGGAGCTTAGTGCATCGGGCTACCCTTTTTATAGTGTCTGGAAATCTAGAGGGACAATCTCTGTTATATAAGTTAATGTACTGCTGCTGAAACAAATTTTCAACTTACAGCTCCAAAAGGGCTATTTCCACCTGAACCTGAACATTATCGAGGGCCAAAGCTGAAAGTAGCTATTATTGGAGCTGGGCTTGCAGGCATGTCGACTGCTGTGGAGCTCTTGGATCAAGGACATGAGGTTCAGAAGCCTAACATCCCCTTTCAAGAATTGCTATGATCAATTCACTTTGAAACAAAACTATTAACCAAAAAAGATGAAAAAATTGTCTTTATCTTTGTTTTTAACCAGTGACCTGGAATTTTCATGTCTTCTACTTTCTTTCAGGTGGATATATATGAATCGAGGCCTTTTATTGGTGGGAAAGTGGGTTCTTTTGTTGATAGACGTGGAAACCACATTGAAATGGGACTGCATGTGTTCTTTGGTTGCTATAATAATCTGTTCCGTTTGTTGAAAAAGGTGAACAGAGCTCTCCATTCATAGTTCTATTGTATTTCTACTTACTGAGTGGTTGCGCATGCAATGGAACTGCATTACTGCTCACTCTTTGTTAAGGTGCATTAATGCCTAAAATTAAACTTCGTTTGATAGTAGGACAATGGATATTAAAGTGCAAGGAGTCTTGATATTTTTTTCCTGTTCAGCTTTATCAGTTAAGTAATTCTATTTCTTTTTCCTGGTTGATGTAGGTGGGTGCTGAAAAAAATCTGCTAGTGAAGGACCATACCCACACATTTGTAAATAAAGGGGGTGAAATAGGGGGTATGATTTTATTTGTGCGGCACAAAATATTTCATCTAGGGGAACTTTAAAATGCTTTCACAAATGACTCCTAGAGGAACATGTCTTCCAATATATAAAGTTAACATGGTCTGTTACTATCTAATTTACCGTCTATACCTCAATGCAGAGCTTGATTTCCGTTTTCCGGTTGGAGCACCCCTACATGGAATTAATGCATTTTTGACTACTAATCAGCTAAAGGTAACATGCTAATGCCCTCTTCGTAATTGATTTTGCAGTTCATGCTATCTCTTATACTAAAATAAAAAATGTACAGTACAGCTCCTTGGTTTGATCAGTGTTATTGGTCATGCCTTTGGCATTTGACTCTTGGCTTCATTTATTGCTGCACCTACATCAGCTCCTTCTTAACGGTTCACTTACCTAGACCGTAGAATGGTATAATAGTGATCTTCGGGCTGGTTGTCTACCATTATTAATTCGTGGTTTTCTTTGAAAAAAGAAGAGAGAAGATATCAGTTATTGTCATTTCTGTGTTGCTGTTGTTGCAAACCCTGATTAATGCTCGTCTTAAATGTGATCGTCGTTAACATGGTCTTCCCTTTAAATGCAGACTTACGATAAAGCTAGAAATGCTGTAGCTCTTGCCCTTAGTCCAGTGGTGCGGGCTTTAGTTGATCCAGATGGTGCATTGCAGCAGATACGTGATTTGGATAGCGTAAGTGTTATTTCCTTTTTTCGCCTCCTCCTTGTTAACAAGTCAGATAGTCTGTTTCTCTGCAAGGATGTGTCCTCTCCAGCTACTTGTTCCTTATAATATCTGTTTCAACTTTCAGGTAAGCTTTTCGGAGTGGTTTATGTCTAAAGGCGGGACGCGTACTAGCATCCAGAGGATGTGGGATCCTGTCGCATATGCTCTTGGATTCATTGACTGTGACAATATCAGTGCTCGGTGTATGCTCACTATATTTGCATTATTTGCCACTAAAACGGAGGCTTCCCTTTTACGCATGCTTAAAGGTTCTCCTGACGTTTATTTGAGTGGTCCCATTAAGAAGTACATCTTGGATAAGGGGGGCAGGTAAGACCAAATATGGAAACAGCTGCTCACTGTGAATTAGCTGATTTTGGACTTGAAATTGCTCTTATTGTGGTCCAGCAGATTTCAGCCTGAAATTTTCTCATGAATGAACTGCTTATGCTCAGTTTATTCTGAATCTGTTCTCTGTTAACAGGTTCCATCTGAGGTGGGGGTGCAGAGAGGTACTCTATGAGACATCCTCTGATGGAAGTATGTACGTTAGCGGGCTTGCAATGTCAAAGGTAAAATCTTTCTTTCATCTGTTTATCACCTTTTAAAAGAATAGCTTTCAATATGTTCAAATGTTAGGCTCTTTTATGCATATATAAGTACTTCATGCTGCTTTACAATTGTGGATGTGTTCATCAACTGCTATGGTGTCTACGTGCAGGCCACTCAGAAGAAAATTGTAAAAGCTGATGCTTATGTCGCTGGTTGGTAATCAACAATATGATTGATGTGAATTTTCCCTCATTTCCCTCCTTTTCAACAGCATAAAACTGAAACTGTTTTGGCTGATATCTAATTGCAGCATGTGATGTCCCTGGAATTAAAAGATTGTTACCTCAGAAGTGGAGGGAATTGGAATTATTTGACAACATTTACAAATTGGTTGGAGTGCCTGTTGTTACAGTGCAACTACGATACAATGGCTGGGTTACAGAGTTGCAGGACTTGGAGCGTTCGAGGTGATACATTTGTGGCTCAGAAGCAACTATTTTCCTCAATATGAAAATCTTGTATGATGAACTACTATATCTGTGTGTTAAGATAAGAATCTCTCTGTAATCCAGGCAATTGAAGCGCGCTACAGGTTTGGACAATCTCCTGTATACACCAGATGCAGATTTCTCTTGCTTTGCGGACCTTGCATTGGCATCTCCGGAAGATTATTACATTGAGGGCCAAGGCTCATTGCTTCAGTAAGGAATTACGTTCTTATCTTTACTATCAGAAAGCTGCTCAGCAACTCAATAGATATTCTGATCAGATTAAATCTTCTAGTTATCTTCTCTGATCTATCTTGGTGCCTTCAGATGTGTCCTTACGCCAGGTGACCCGTACATGCCTCTACTAAATGATGAAATCATAAAAAGAGTGTCAAAGCAGGTAATTTAGCTTCTTATACGTGCCTTTTTTTTTCTTCTCGAAAACCTTTAGAACATGATTTTACTTAACAGGAAATGATATATACATAATAACCGAGTAATCTGCAAGGGCCTGGGATTTGGTCTAGTGGTAAGAGCGCAACACGTGTTATGTGGGTTAGGCGCACATTACGGGTTTGAAACCTACTGCAAACAAAAGCTTGGTAATTAAGTGGAGAGAGGAAGAGGGGCAGGCCCATTATCCACCGAGTTTCGAACCGTGCGCCACTAGCCCTTGCAGACTTCTTTGGTTTTCAAAAAGAGTGTAGCATTTGGTTGGCTGCATAAGAGAAAATAATTTTTGCATAACTAATGTAACATTTGGTTAGCGGTATTAAATACCATCTGCCTTAAGTTATATGAAAACTATGTATAATTTTATGGGGAAAAGAATATTTAGTAAGAATGTGTGCGTTAAGTTATATGAGAACTATGTATAATATTATGGGGGAAGAATATGTAGTAAGAATGCGTGTATTAGCAGTACGAGGATTAAGCTATTTAACGACAAAAGTGTCCTTAAAGTAAGTGTTCTGCATTATAACCCTTGCATAACTAGGATGTGAATCAAATGGCTCCTTAATGTATAAGGTATTTTGGTTTCAGGTTTTGGCACTATTTCCTTCTTCCCAAGGTCTTGAGGTTACCTGGTCATCAGTTGTGAAAATTGGGCAATCCCTGTATCGTGAAGGACCTGGTAAAGACCCATTCAGACCTGATCAGAAGACGCCAGTGGAAAATTTCTTTCTTGCTGGCTCATATACAAAACAGGTAGTCTGCTTTTATCCAGTACTCTTAATACTTTGATCTGTGTATTAAACATGTGATGCTTCTACTCAAAGAGAAAAGTTTATCTTAGTGATAGTAAGATTTAGGTCAAGTTTAATATCTGTTTGGCCAATATTTACCAGAAAAAGAAGTGAATGGCTGAAAATCATATTATGTATATAGAAGTGCATATTCTTTACGAGTTGTGAATTGATAGTATCCGAGTCTAATTGAAATGGTCTCTCTTTGAGAAAGTGTTACAGAAACTTCTTGGTCTTGATTGTTGTAAAAAGAAGAGTTCATATGTAACTAATGACATTTTGGAGGCTTTGGAACTTTAAACTATTGGATCGGGACCTCTTTATGCCAAATAGTACAAATGTCTTATGTGAAATTTAACAATGAGCTGCAGCCAAGTATGCAATACTACCTGCAATAATTTCGTTTTGCTGAGGATACAGCACATTGGTTAACTTCCCTCTTGTGTGAAAATGCCTGTTTTCCTCAGGACTACATCGATAGCATGGAAGGGGCAACTCTTTCAGGTAGGCAAGCTTCTGCATACGTATGTGATGCTGGCGAGAAGCTGGTGGCATTGCGGAAAAAGATTGCTGCTGCTGAGTCAAACGAGATCTCTGAAGGTGTATCAGTATCTGATGAGTTGAGTCTTGTCTGATGACTGGAAATCATCCAATGAATACTGAAGAGCACCCCCCACTTTGTTAATCCGAGAAGCAGATACAAACATAAATCAGTTAGGCATTGCACAAGGACCAGTTGTTCTAAATTTTGAGTTCACAAGATGGAAATCAAAAGGTTAAAATATGTTGTATGTAATATTAGTAAATCTTCATAGTGATGTATCTATTCTGCCACCCTTAAGGTTTAGTGAAATGGATCGTATTGCTCATCATTCATTGAGAAGAACTTTATTACACCTGAGACTATGAGCCTTCTACTTTTATGAAATATTATTTTTATTACTTATTTATAACTAACACGGATCGGACATGATAGAGAGAGGAGGTTGAAGGCAAGGATGAATACTTTGTATCCCTTGCCCAGAAAGTATCGGTTAATACATATGTTATAGTTGTTTTTTTATTAGAGGCAGAGAAGACAATGAAAGTGAACAATTAAGTGAAGGAAGCCACAGAAGAGAAGGATGGATGCAATCATGTTTAAGGTGAGAGGAAAAACATAACATGGTTGTTGAAGCACAAACAAATGCGAGCTACAGATACGTTGTTGAACTGATTGCCTCTAATCAAGACTCTTTTACGTAATTATCCTTTGTAACCATTCTTTTTATTTGTATAATTGTGTTTTAAGATAAATAAGAAATTCTCTAGAACTTGAGGCTCTTTTTAGAGAAAGGGGTGAAGCTGCAGTCACATGTGGTTACTCTATGCAGACAAGTGCTCCTATCGAGGACATGCCCCCGATAGGAGGGTATGGAGGTCGAGGATTAGGGTTGTGGGTTGACAGGCAGTTTAGAGTTTCGTCTAATATTAGTACTAGTCTTGTATTTTCCTATTCATAGCCTCTTGCTATTATATGATGTGTCATTATTTCTAGTAGGATTGGCTCTATTCTGATAGCGTCATTGTTTATTGCTTCATTTCTACTTTCGGAAATAAACTCTCTACCGGATAAGGTAGGGGTAAGATACGCCTACAATTTACCCTCCCCAGAACCTAATTGTGGGATTCTACTGGATTTTTTATTGTTGTTGTTGTACTTTTTTAATGAAAAATTTGCTATGAAGTTTAGATATACCAATCTCAAGGGGAAGTAAAAAAGAAAAGGAAATGAAATTAAGGAACATAATTTACGAAGAAATAGTCTCCTAACACCAAATGCCATGTTTATTTAAAGATGAAAATGTAACAGCAAACAATACAAGATTAAAACAACTGTTATAGACCACAACTGACTTATTTTAAGGAAGGAAATCAACCCTAGTACATTGACATACCAAAACAGAATCCCTCTAATAAAACATTGCAACAAAAGAACTCAATCAATTCTCCTTTTCCTCATCAATTGCAGCATTTGCAGCAGCATGATCCTCATCAAAGACCAAATCCCACTGCCCTTCCCACTTGAGAAAGAACTCTGTATCTTCCAAATACTTCACCCTATGTACATCCCCAGCTGGAGTAAACAAATAATCTCCAACACCCAAATCATATTTCTTCCCTTTACTCAAATTCCACACCCTTTTACTCCCCTTGAACACCACAAGATCATGCCCAAATGTATGGTGATGAGCTGGCTCAACACTCCCTGCAGTGAATTTCACAAAAGCTGAAGTAGGACTCTCCCTCACTATTGTCATTGACCCACCTGGCATTATTTCCACTGGCTTAAACTCTCTGTCCTTTACCAAAGAACATAGATTACAATTCCCAGATTCCCCTTTTTCTCCACTTTCCAGAGATGGCCCCAAAGTTCCAATCTTTGACATTTCAGTAATCGAATTTTCCAAGAATTGGTCAATTTCGTCAGGCCATGGGTTTGATCCAGAAGCCGGGCAGGGAGACCTAAAGGGTGTTTCTAGAAACGTCTTGAGAACTTCGGCAGCTACTTCCGGCGTAGTATTCATGCCGGAGACGGCGAGAACGTTGCAATTATTGATGGAACGAGCATTGCGGGCTTCATCAGGGTTGAGACACGTGGCTGCATAAACGCCGGGGAATTTGTTAGCGAAGATGGCAACTCCGACGCCGGTACCACAGGCGACGAGTCCACGTGTCTCGACGGCGGGGTTATTATTAGCGGCTTGGCTAACTCGGCGGCCGATTTCTTCGCCGACGGAGTAGTATTTGTCGGTGCCGAGGTCTTCGACTTCGATGTTGAGAGCGCGGAGTTGGGAGAGTAAGGTGTCTTTGAGGTTGCAGCCGAATGAATCGGCGCCGGCGATGATTTTCAAGGGTCGTTTCGTTGATTCTTGAGCCATTGGAGATATGATTTGACTTACTTTGACTTGCTATGAGCTGAGTTACTGTGAATATATGTGTTGGAAATATTAATACTGCTTATTGATTTGTTTAGCATGTGAAGATCACATGATCCAAAATTTAACTTCACGTGATTAGGTAATTAAGAATAGGCATTTTAATACGACAGCGGATTTTGTGGCTATTTTATATATATATATATATATATAAAATGTATTTTTAATATATTAACTAGGAAATGCAATTATTTTTGACTGACGGGCTACATGTGTAACTTAATTTAAACGTCTTTTCTTTATGAGTTGATTTTCTTTAATTTTTATGTGAATATACAAGAAGTTAATTCAATTGATAAGGATAATTAAGTTAACTTTCTCTTTGTGCCTAAGAAAAAAACTAGAGTCTAATAGGTTACGATTCTCAATAGTGGTACAGCAATAAAAATGTCAAGCGATTAATAGGTAAGAAGAAAAAAGTTAACTTTCTTTTTTAGAACTAGGAAAATGGGAAATGAAAAAATCTCTTTTTTTACTCCAAAACAAATAAACTTCCATTAAATTAAAATAAATAAAACAAGTGTACTTTATGAAATGTCACTTGAAAATATCTATTGGTTTGAAAATATCTTCTGTATTTTTCTAGGAAATGCTATTAGTTCTGCGTGTTTTTTCTCCTAATTTTTAGTCAATCGTGGAATCTATCACGTAGTCCTCCACAAATTCTTTGGTAGCCATTTTTTGCAGCGACTTACATATTCTCTGCAAATAATAAAGCCAATAACCGATGAAATTTACAATCTTTCCAAACCTTAGATCAATCATAAATTTATAATTTATAAATCAAGCAACACAATAAAATAGTAAATATTTAAACGTTCGTAAATTCACAAGCTCGCATTTCAGTAAAGTGATTCTCCATACCTACCACAATATGCACTATATAATAAGTGTATTCTATAAAGTTTTGACATTATGTGTATCGTTTGACAAATATCACACTAAGCCTGTATACGGTAGAAATCGGGGCTACCCGATTTTATTCTTTGGTCGAGATAGGAGTGTCACATTGAAAAACCAGGACGTCGAGTCATCCCGAGGTCGACCTCGATTGTGGACAGAAGGAGGCAGACTTCGAGTGACACCGGCATGGCTTGATAACGGAAAAAGTGAGATATTCCGCGATTGGTCGAGAATTGTGGCATGAATCTCGGAACGGATCGTCTGCAGCGGTTAATTAGATGTTAATATGATTTCCTACTATAATTAGAAGTGTACCTTATTTAGGACTCCTCCATTATATAAAGAGGGATCCCATTCATTTGTAAGCATCACTGTCCACTGATAAGAATATATACATTCATTATTTTCCTGCTATTTCATTTACTGTTCACCAGAGTTGCTTTATCATTTGCTATTCTTATTATCACACCCCGAGACTACCACAAGTCGAGGTCGAGATTTGGCTAGCATACTAGTTTGATTTATTTTGTTCTCTAATTTATCCATTTAATTCCTTGTTTATCAATTGGTATTGGATTGAATCACATATCCTTAAAACCACAATATAAGTTTAATTGTTACTCGAATTTTAGGGTAAATAGTTTGGCGCCCACCGTGGGGCTAAGGATAATAGTGATTGTTCGGCGCTAATTCTGATAACACACATTATTTCACGCTTGTTCTTGTCAAGTATTTTTGCTCTCAAGTTAAAACATGTCAAACTCACAAAACACACCCACACATGGTGATGATGGTCTCGAGTTTCACGGGGAAGACGACTATGTAATTGCTCCAGGAGCCGGGGTGCCACCGGCTAATCTCGGGGGAGCACCAGTTGCCGATCCAGTCGATGTCAGTTTGCACGTTGCTCTAAATGCGGACCTAGGCGCGGACCCCGAAGGGAGTGTACGCAGGGAAGGCCGATCTGGTGGTCAAGGTACACAAAGCAGAGGAGGCGGAAGAGTTAGTCTCCAGGTGATATTCGAGATGCTACAGGCTCAATAGGCCGCTATTGTGCAGTTGCAAAATCAACATGGGACTCCAAGTGGGGTCGATCCAGAAATCACTCGCCATACAGAGCTAGTGCCAGAAAGGTCGAATGGTAACGAATCGAGGACTGATCCTGCAATAATGAAAATGCTCAAAGAGCTCACCAAAAGAATTGAATCAGAAGAGAAGAAAATCGAAGCTAATGATAAAAAAGTGGAAACATACAACTCCCGAGTTGATCAGATACCGGAGGCACCCTCGATCCTAAAGGGTTTGAATTTGAAAAAGTTCGTGCAGAAGCCTTTTCCTCAAAGTGCGGCTCTGAAGCCCACTCCTAAGAAGTTCCGTATGCTGGACATACCTAAGTACAACGGGACCACCGATCCTAATGAACACATCACTTCGTACACGTGCGGAATAAAGGGAAATGACCTAGAAGATGATGAAATCGAATTTGTGTTGTTGAAAAAGTTCGGAGAAACCCTTTCGAAGGGAGCAATGATTTGGTATCACAACCTGCCACCAAATTCCATCGACTCATTTTCTTTGTTAGCAGATTCTTTCATAAAGGCACACGCAGAGGCCATAAAGGTCGCAACAAGAAAATCGAACCTTTCCAAGATAAGACAAAGGGACAACGAAATGCTGAGGGAGTTCATATCCCGATTTCAAATGGAACGCATGGAGTTGCCACCGGTCACAGATGATTGGGCCGTCCAAGCTCTCACCCAAGGGTTGAACGAGCGGAGTTCGATAGCATCACGTCAGTTGAAACAAATTTTGATCGAGTATCCAGCTGTAACTTGGGCAGATGTGCACAATTGGTATCAATCGAAGATCAGGCTCGAGGACGACCAATTAGGAGCCCCTTCCGATTCAGTACATCCAAACGGGTCGATAGTTAAAACCCAGAGGGACGTCGATAGGGAGCCAAGGTCGAACAGAGAACGATATCAACCATATACCGCAAATTGAAGAAACAATGGTTCAGGACGCAATTCCGCCCGGAATGATCGAAGAAGTGATCGAGGACAGATTCTCGGGGACTTATGAGCAAAACTGGTTTTGATAAGCATGCTGATCCTACAGAGGCACCTCGGTTGTCGAAATATAACTTTAGCATCCACGCATCAGGCATTGTATCGACAATCGGAAGGATCAAAGATACTAGGTGGCCCAAACCCATACAGATTGATCCTTCCCAAAGAAACCCAAATTTGATGTGCAAGTATCATGGCACGCATGGTCACAAGACCGAGGATTGCAAGCGATTAAGGGAGGATGTAGCCCGTCTATTCAATGAGGGCCACCTTCGAGAGTTCCTAAGCGATCGAGCCAAGAATTATTTCAGAGAAAGGGACGCCAACAGGAAAAATGAACAGAAGGAACCCCAACATGTCATTCATATGATCGTCGGTGGGGTCGACATTCCACAGGGACCCATATTCAAATGCACTAAGGTATCAATCACTAGTGAAAAACGAACCTGATATTATGTGCCCGAAGGCTCCTTATCATTCAACGATGAAGAAGCAGAAGGCATTTCTCAGCCCTACAATGACGCTCTGGTAATTTCTATCTTATTAAATAAAGTTCAAGTTAAGCGTGTTTTAGTGGATCCAGGTAGCTCGGCGAATATCATCCGATCGAGGGTCGTGGAGCAGCTCGACCTACAAGATCAAATCGTGCTCGCAGCTCAGGCCTTAAACGACTTCAATATGGCTAGTGAAACAACTAAAGGGGAGATTATTTTACCGGTGAACGTGGCTGGAACCATTCAAGATACCAAATTCCACGTGATCGAGGGCGACATGAGGTATAATGCCCTACTCGGAAGGCCTTGGATCCACAATGTGAGGGCAGTCCCCTCGACTCTCCACCAAATGATGAAATTCCCGACGTAGGACGGTGTAAAAATAGTAGACGGGGAGCAGCATGCTGCAACGGAAATGTTTGTGGTTGATGAGGTAACGCCGATATCGACGTTATCAACCTCGGAAAGGTCAAGCATCAAAGGTAAACTGGAAGCCAAATAGCAATCACACCCACCAGTATCGACCGAATCGGGGAAGCAAGACACAGAAAAGAAGAAGAAGAAGAAGAGTATTTTCTAACTCCTCGAACTTTTATTGTTCCCGAAGATTCTGACGCCACCAAATCAACAGCCGAAGAGCTGGAACAGGTTATATTGATCGAGTACCTACCCGAGCGAAAGGTATACCTGGGAACGGGATTAACCCCCAAATTCAAGAAAAAGCTTATGCAATTTCTTATTGATAACATAGATTATTTTGCTTGGTCCCATTTAGACATAATAGGGATCCCACCGGAGATAACCACGCATCGGCTAAGCCTTGACCCTAGGTTCAAATCGATGAAGCAAAAGAGGAGACCCCAGTCTGAGGTAAAGCACACATTCATAAAGGACGAGGTAACTAAACTCCTCAAAATATGGTCCATTCGGGAGGTAAAATATCCCAAATGGTTAGCCAATGTAGTCGTAGTCCCTAAAAAAAGGAACAAACTTAGAATGTGTGTAGATTATAAAGATTTAAATAAGGCCTGTCCCAAAGATTCTTTTCCACTGCCTAACATCGATCGCATGATTGACGCCACGGCTAGCCACGAGATCCTTGCCTTTCTCGATGCATTTCGGGTACAATCAAATTCAAATGAACCCGAAAGACCAGGAAAAGACTTTATTTATCACCAAGTATGGAACATATTGCTATAATGTAATGCCCTCCGGGCTAAAAAATGTAGGAGCTACTTACCAACGCCTAGTAAATAAAATGTTTGAAGGACAAATAGGTAAATCAATGGAAGTTTATATCGCCGACATGCTAGTTAAGTCCCTCCACGCAGAGGACTATTTGGCTCATTTGCAGGAAACGTTCGAGATTTTGAGGAAATATAACATGAAGCTCAACCACGAGAAATGTGCTTTCGAGGTCGGTTCGAGCAAATTCCTGGGCTTCATGGTGTCGAATTGGGGGATCGAGATCAACCCCGATAAAATCAAGGCCATCGAGGACATAACCATCACGGACAGTGTAAAAGCCGTGTAGAGGCTGACTGGACGGATAGCTATTTTAGGCCGATTCATCTCGAGGTCGTTGGATCGAAGCCACAGATTTTTCTCTCTACTCAAAAAGAAGAACGATTTTACCTGGACCCCGGAATGCCAACAGGCATTAGAGGAATTAAAGCGATACCTATCGAGCCCACCACTGCTTCACACTCCAAAGGCAGATGAGAAACTTTACTTGTACTTGGCGTCCTAGTTTGAGAAGAGCAAGGTACAGCAATTTCCCGTTTATTATGTAAGTAGAACCTTAGGAGAAGCAGAAACTAGATATTCACACTTAGAGAAATTGGCACTTGCACTGATAAGCGCCTCTAGAAAGTTAAAACCATACTTTCAATGTCACCCCATATGCGTGTTAACCACTTACCCACTTTGTAATATTTTGCACAAGCCCGAACTATCGAGCCGATGGGCCAATGGGCCATCGAACTCAGTGGGTACGATATCGAGTATCAACCCCGAACGGCCATCAAGTCTCAAATTTTAGCGGACTTCGTGGCCGATTTTACGCCAACCACCGTACCCGAAGTTGAAAAGGAACTTTTGTTAAAATCGGGCACATCATTGGGGCATGGACCCTTTTCACAAACGGAGCTTTGAATGAGAAGGGGTCCGGGCTAGGTATCGTTTTGAAGCCGCCCACGGGTAGCACTATTAGGCAGTCTATCAAAATTTCTAGGTTGACTACCAATGAAGCTGAGTACGAGGCCATGATTGCAGGTCTCGATCTAGATAAAAGCTTGGGAGCAGAAGTCATTGAAGCCAAATGTGACTCCTTACTGGTGGTGAACCAAGTAAACAAAACCTTCGAAGTTCGAGAGGATAAAATGCAAAGGTATTTGGACAAGCTGCAGGTAACTTTGTACCTCGAGAACAAAACAGTGAGGCCGATGCGCTTGCAAATTTGGGGTCATCAGTCGAGGAAGACGAGATCAGCTTGGGGACTGTCGTTCAACTCTCGAGATCTGTGATCGAGGAAGGTCATGCCAAGATAAACTCTACAAGCTTAACCTGGGATTGGAGGAATAAATATATTGAATACTTGAAGAACGGAAAGCTCCCATCGAACCCTAAAGAGTTGAGGGCCTTACGAACCAACGCTGCTCGATTCACATTGGATGAAGATGGAACACTATATAGAAGGACATTCGATGGACCATTGGCAGTATGTTTAGGGCCAGGAGACACTGATTATGTTTTACAATGAAGGCACTAGTGGGAACCACTCTGGCACCGAATCACTGATTCACAAAATCATTAGAGCAGGATACTACTAGGATAACATGTAAAAGGGCACTAAGGAGTTTGTTCGAAAGTGTGATAAATGTCAAAGGTTTGCACCGATGATCCATCAGCCTGGAGAACAACTTCATTCAGTCCTATCCCCATGGCCATTCATGAATGGGGGATCGATATCATCGGCCCTCTGCCAACTACCCCAGGTAAAGCTAAGTTCGTTTTATTTATAACAGACTATTTCTCTAAATGGGTCGAAGCACAGGCGTTTGAGAAAGGTGAGAGAGAAAGAGGTTATAGACTTCATCTGGGATCACATCGTATGTCGATTTAGGATACCCACCGAAATAGTGTGTGACAATGGAAAACAATTTATCGGCAGCAAAGTAACGAAATTGCTCGAAGACCACAAAATAAAAAGGATATTATCAACGTCGTATCACCCTAGTGGGAACGGACAGGCCGAATCAACGAACAAGACTATCACTCAGAACTTAAAGAAAAGGTTGAACGACGCTAAGGGGAAGTGGAGAGAAATTTTACCCGAAGTCCTTTGGGCATATCGAACGACATCAAAGTCAAGTACGCGGGCAACCTCGTTTTCCTTAGTATATGGCTCCGAGGCCTTGATTTCGGTCGAAGTCAGGTAACCTAGTGCCAGATTTCGACATGCAACGGAAGAATCAAATCACGAGGCTATGAGTAGTAGCCTCGAACTATTGGATGAAAAACGAGAAGTTGCACTCGTTCGGATGGCTGCGCAAAAGCAAAGACTCGAGAGATATTATAATAGAAGAGCCAACCTTCGCCACTTTAGAATCGGGGACTTAGTTCTGAGGAAAGTCACCCTCAATATTCGAGACCGAACGAAGGGAAACTAAGCCCAAATTGGGAAGGACCATATCGGGTCCTCGGTGTCATCTTACAAACTTGGCACAATGGAGGGCGAACTATTGCCAAACAATTGAAATATATCACTCCTCAAACAGTATTATTATTAAGGTATGACTTTCCCCCTTTCCATTTGTACTTGATACTAACCTATTGTAGGTGTTCGATCGAAGACGTCGAGAAACTCTTCAACACGAGGACCTTAGGTTTCAAAGCACGCGTTGCACTCTTTTTCCCTTAGATCGATTTTTATCCCAAGTGGGTTTTTCCGGCGAGGTTTTTAACGAGGCAACAATTATGTGCTACCTGAGGAAAATCCAACAGTTTCCAAGGCTTCTTTGCAATCAACCTCGAATACTGGGGGGCATCACCCTTGGATGTTATATTTTCGAGGAAAGTACTTCATGACAAAGGGTCTCGATAGGGAAACTTTGTAATGGGCAAAACGATCGAATGAACTGTGTCCATATAGATTAGTCGAGCCCCGATGGTAAAACATGTACGCATATATAAATTATTCCAAGAAGCAGTCTTTCTATATCAAACATCTTGTGTCTCAAAGAAAATTTTCTACTATACGAGCTCCATACTTACGATTTTGTGAGAAATAGCTCAAGGGCCAAGCGCAAATATACCTCGAACACTCGGGGACTGTCATTGATGATCGACATATTCGAGTTATCTAAACTCGAATTCATAAGACCTCAAAGAGGCACCCCTCGATCTATAGGCCAAGCCCATCATTCTCGGGGACTAACACTTCGAAGTTTTATTGGGGAATAAGCCCAAGAGGCATACCCAAAGGCTACGGCCAAATTAATGTGGTTCGGAGACATCCGAATCCCGAAATAAAAATAGGCCTTCGAATTCTTTGAAAAATTGGTTTAAAAAAGGCTACCCTCGGCAAATAATCAAAAGGGTTTCGATAAAATCAGCCCTCGAAAAACCTTAAGAGGTATCAAATTATCTTAACACAAACGTGATAAGGCACAAAAAACAGATGGGGTTCAATCGACATCGAACCCTCAAAAACCCAATGGGTAAAGAAATACATGATAAGGCATAAAGAAACTTTTACTAAGTATTTTAAGCCGAAAGAGGGGAATAATAGCCATCTTATAGGGGCCATATTGGCGCAATCTAAAGAGCCTAAGGGCCAATACACTTAGAGTTCGAGATCTTGTTCTTGCTCCATCCGAACCTAAGGGTTCGACTATTCCGAGCCCAAATAAAAAGTGACTTGACTATGGCTCGGGCACTCATCACTATTCGACACAAACTCTAAAGGGCCCATGCTTCAAGTTCGAACCTTATTCGAACTCGACTGTGGTGACTTCGAGGAAGCCACCCAAAACCAAAATCTCGAACGCACCGTTCAAAGCATAAGATTGTGCTAAAGTTTTACAAGGCAAAAAACGTGTTTGTAGATTAAAATTGAGAAGGCATTCAAAAGGTAAAATTTCTTTATATATATGGGAAAAAATATCTACAAGGGACCGACGGGGGTCTTACAAAAAGAAAAGGAAAAATAAAATCCTAACTATGCCCGGGGCTGGTTTCTCCTTCAGGGGCAGCTTCTCCTTCGGGCCCCTCGTCGTTATCAGACCCGCCTTGGCTGCCTTCATCATCATCGTCATCATCGGAGGAGACAAGCAACCCGGCATCAACTTCAAGCGCCTTAGCTTGAGCTATCTCTTTGGAGAGGTCAAAACCTCGAGCATGGATTTCCTCGAGGGTCTCCCTCCGGGATTGGCACTTCGCCAAGTCATTGCTCCATCGCTCTCGATCAGAAGCCTCCCTTAGCTACGTTTGAGCAGCCTCGGCATCGGCCAGGTACACGGCTATGGACTTATTAGCCATGGTCTTTGTCTTCCCGGCCTCCGCAAGCTCGGCTTCAAGCTCCTCGATCCTTTTGGCCTGGGCTGAGCTTTTCTCTTTAATGCTCCGAAGTTGGACCTCGGCCGATGACAGTTTGGCCAAGGTAGACTCTTTCTCCGCAGCAAGGTGGTCCATGTTCTCGTTCCACCGATCACAGTCAGCTTTGATTTGATCGACTTCCCCCCGGAGCAGCTCGATCCTTTCCAGCTTTTGCTGCAACTGAGATATTGAAGTATTAGCCTCTACAGTTGGGTCGAGACCGTACTCTTTCAAAAGGATAGTTACCTGCTCGTCTAGCTCAGCCTCTTCCTTACGAGCCTGGGCCAAGTCTGCTCGGAGGTCCCTAATCTCCTCTTCTTTCTGCACATAGAGGCGTTTGAGGGCGTCTCTCTCCTCAGTAAGCCTTTTGAGATCGACCTCACACCGGTTCAGCTCGGTTTGGGATTTGGTGAACGCTTCCCGATGAAGCATCACAACCTATGGAGAAAGGAAAGAAATCAAACAGAAGGAAATAGAAGCAAACATAATAATGGGGGGTGAAGTTTACTTGGTTTAGGAGACGCTGGGCCTCATCAAAAACGATTGTCGCATCTAGGTCGAAAATATCATCGACCCCTGTAAGGCAGCCACAAAATATGTCTTCCTATCGTGGGTCGTTCCCACATTGGGGGTCTCCATAGATCGAGCCTTCTGAAATTGCCCTTCAGAAAATTCAGGGCCGGGCGGCGAATAATCAATATTGATTGCCCCAAGAAAGTCACTTGGGGCACTCTCTCCCTTCTGAAAAGCCCCAGAACCGGACCCTTCGGGCACTCTCGCCGGTTGTTCATCACGGCAGGAAATATCTTCGGCCCCCGATGACTCAGGGACTTTGCTCGGAGCACCTTCCGAGATCTCCTCGGTTCGAGGGTGAGTCTCCTCGACCATCACCAGCCCAACTGCTTTTGAAGCTTCGACGCTTCCCCTCTTTCGAGGCACCAGCTCACAACCAGCATCTCCCCCCTCCTCTTCTTCATCTCGTAACTTTTGGGCTACGTCGGCAGATAGAGCGGCGGAGTCGTCCTTCGACTTACGAGCCTTATTCTTCTTAGGCTTCGGGGTATCAGAAGGTGAGGCCCTTCTCCTTTTCTTGTCCTTAGCCGGCTTGGGAGTCACCTCTTCCCCCAGGCGGGGCCAGCCTCATTTCAGCATCCCCGAGGCCTGCATAAAAAGTAGTCAAGTATAAAAGAAACGTTTTAGAAAAAGGCGTCGAAAGCATACAGGATAAGCTTACCATGATTCTTGGCCTCCCATCTGCCCCTTGACAAGTCATGCCAGCAGCGGTCGGCATGGGAGGAAGTCAAGGCCAACTTCCGAACCCAATCTTCGAGGTCGGGGACCGCGTGAGGCATCTAGTCAATTACATAAAGCAAAAAACGAAGTTCGAAGACCAATAGGTAATACGTTACTTACTATCGGGGTTCCACTTCTCGAGGAACAACAGTTTCTCTTCTGGGATGAGGTCGCAGGTCCTTACCCGCACGAACCGGCTCATCCAACCCCGATCCTTGTCCTCATCGATGCTCGCAAAAAAGGACTTCGTTGATCGACGTTGGAGCTTGATACAACCGTAAGAGGTGGCTGAGAGTGAATTCCAACCCCTTGGTCTTGCTAGAAAAGAAGCGGAGCATGATCACTATATGCCAGAACGAGGGATGAACGTGGCCGAGGGTAACCTGGTACCTCTTGCAAAAGTCAACGATAACTGGGTCACGAGGACCCAATGTGAAGGGGTAAGTGTAGACACTTAGAAACCCCTCCACGTCAGTGGTAATACTCTCTTCGGGAGCGGGGATCTATACCACGACCTCGGCCCCCCCAGTTAAAATCTCTCTTCACAACCTCGAGATTTCCCGCCTTTATCGAGCAGATGTATCTCGACACATGTTCACATCGGCCAGGGACCGATGGAGAATTCTCGACTTTGAAGTCGGATTTTAAGACACAAGGACCGGGAACATACTCGTGAGGGAGCAGTTCCACTGGCGTTTTATCACCGGCCGGACGAAAAGAAGAGGAAGAAGCCTTCTCCTTTTGTGGGACGGTCTTGGAGGTTTTCGCCATTGATTCAGGTAGAAGGAAGCGGAAAGAGGTGAAGTTTGGTATTTTTAGTACTAACAAGATTGACTTAACGGGTGGTGGAAGAGAAGAGATGAAGAGAGTAAGAGACTCAAAGAACTTGGTGAAGGTGAAAGTAAAATTTTGATTCAACCAAAGAGCCTGTATTTATAGATTCACGGCGACGGTTCGATGGAGCTAGTGGCCGACCGACCACTGGCAAGCAGTAATGGTTTAGGAAATTGTACCGACAGGACGCTTCGGTCACCTTGATCGCGTACGTCACGGGGATGACATCACTATCGGGGTCTCCAGAAAATCGAGGCTCAAATCGTTTCTTATCATTTTACTCTAAGAAACGAGGGGACTATCTGCATACGGTAGAAATCTGGGCTACCCGATTTCATTCTTTGGTCGAGATAGGAATGTCACGTCGAAAAACCAGGACGTCGAGTCATCTCAAGGTCGACCTCGATTGCGGACAGAAGGAGGCACACTTCGAGTGACACCGGCGTGGCTTGATAACGGAAAAGGCGAGATATCCGTGATTGGTCGAGAATCGTGGCGTGAATCTCGGAACGGATCGATCTGTAGCGGTTAATTAGATGTTAATATGATTTCCTACTATAATTAGAAGTGTACCTTATTTAGGACTCCTCCATTATATAAAGAGGGATCCCATTCATTTGTAAGCATCATTGTCACTTTAAGAATATATACATTCATTATTTTCCTGCTATTTCACTTACTATTCACCAGAATTGCTTTATCGTTTGCTATTCTTATTATCACACCCCGAGACTACCACAAGTCGAGGTCGAGATTTGGCTAGCATACTGATTTGATTTATTTTGTTCTCTAATTTATCTATTTAATTCCTTGTTTATCAATTGGTATTGGATAGAATCACATATCATTAAAACCACAATATAAGTTTAATTGTTACTCGAATTTTCGGGTAAACAAAGCTGAAAAAAGTTATAATGATTTTTTAAAAAACATAATAATAAGGAGAAAGAATGTGCGAAAACAATTAACGATTAACTTAACAGAAAGAAGGTCATATGATAACATGTAAAAATTTGTAGAGTATTGTCTAAATGCGTGAAAACAATGATCATAGCTCGATTTTATCAATTTATTTTGCATAATAATAATTGGTTGAAGCTGCTTACAGTACAATATATATGATTTAGTTTACAAGATAGCAGCTTATTGGTTTTGACTCAATTACATCTTTATCCTATGATACAAGATTAGACAAGTTTACCAACAAAACCTACAAGGTTTCCCTATTACTCACACCATTCTACAAATTCTATGTAAATAGCCTTCCTTTAGTACGTCGAAACTTAATAAGAACAAGGTCCTTAAAGGGCTAAAACTTGCTTCTATACAACATGAAATTCCTTCATCAATCAAGAATGTCCCTCCTTTGTAAATGCTCATAACTAGTTCCAGATACATGTCTTTTACGGTTGATAGAAAACAATCCTGCAATTTATATGTGTAAAAAAAAAAAGGTTAAAATCACGCAAAGGCAAAACGATTGTACTCGCTTAATGCTCAAGAAAGAAGGTCATTGTCCTTTGAAATGAGGTGAAATGATCTGAATTCTGCTTATAGTGTGCAGTATGGTATTGCCATTTGCCAAGCCTTAAAGTTCATATAACTTAAGTTACCAGTTTCAAAAAAAAAGTTCATATAACTTGTTATATGAATCATAAATTAGGCTGTTGAAAGTTTTGATGTTAAAACATAGCAATGCCAATAATTTATAGTCAAAGTTATGAAAAAGTCCCCTCGGGGAACCAGCCGGGAGGGGGAGGGTGTCAGAATGGTCTAGTCAATGCTGGATGCAAATACCTCTAGAATAAGTCCGTCGGATGATCTAGTACCCCATCATCATTCCAGTCAATATCCTTGGTGCCTGATTCTTTTCCAATTATCTGAAGGGGTGCTTCTAGTGGTGGTGGAGTCTGTAGCCAAAGAACAGACATAACACATGCAACCACATTGTTAGGAAACATAAAGTTCTGATAATGTTGTGAAGACTTGGAGAAAAGCTTGAATTCAATTGAAATTTACAGCCATTTGTTAGAAGGTAAGAAGATTTTACTACCATGCAGCGAATTAGTGGCCAATTTATTCCACGGAAGAAAGGATGATCTTTGATCTCACTTGCACCGCCATTTGATCCTAAACGGCTGGCTGGATCTCTATTTAGCAAAGCATGGATCAACTGTCTAGCTGCAAGGCTCACCTGCAACTCATAGATATAAAGATGCTTTCATTTGTTTCTAATCAGAGTTTCCTTCAATTCTTTCCCAGAAACAAACTTGAAAGTAATCTCGTTTTTTATGAAATAATCTCACTTAATTTGCAAATGTAAACTTTGAGTGAAATCCCATTGACTACCGTAATAACAACACAACTATGCCTCAATTGAAAATTAGTTGGGATTGGTTACATAAATTATATTATATCCATTCCGTTCTGGTGTTTTGACCTGTTTCATTTTAATACCTATCAATTTGTCTTTAACAGTAAATGTTCTCCACATATTACACTATATCCCTAAACTGACATACAAATCTTAGTACAAACGAAAAGACTTTTGGCAAACTGTATGTGCACTAATGCCGCCAACATGACTAAGCCTTTCGACTAGTTGGTATTGTCTCCATGGATATATTGCTTCAATTTTGTTTCTAGTCTTCGCTAAGTCAGCATAGATTTGGAGAGATCACAAGTCTTTAGACAACTACTATCCATGTAATTATATGCCTACCTTCTCTGTTTTTTAGTGTCTTCGATCTTCATATGGTCACACCTACAGTATGGTGTAGTTGGAGGTCTACACAAGACATAGTAAAGTACTCTCCAATAATCTTCTTGTTGTATTCTCTATATGTGCTACTTTTACTTTCTGTCAAAATGTGATCATGTTTAATATTGTATGATTGCATCCATCTTTATGTCAACATTTCTGCGACACTCATCTTGTATATATTTGAGGGCCGCAAAGGCCTAACATTCACTCCCATATTCACTTTGATAGATATCTTCCAATCACATAGCAATGATATAGTTTTACTTATATGTGTTACATCTTCATACCATTCTCCTGGAACACTAAACCAAAATATATGAATTGCTTCATTTAGGCACCATAGTCCCGTCTAATCTTACTTCAGCTTCATTTTTCTTATGGACACTAAACTGGACGTGTGTATATTCTCTTCTACTTATCCTAATATTCAGTGCCTCTCTATAGTTCAATCTATTGGTTGACTCCTCGCAAGTATCGTCAACTAACACAAAATCATTCGCGAACAACCTGCACCAAGAACCTCTCTTGTACACTAATGGTTAGCTCATCGAACATTTCCCACAGAAGAATAAAAGGAAAGCAGGAAAAATATAGTACAAAAAAACAAGTAAATGACATAAGAGCGCCTTAAATATTATACATGGTCAAAACAATGTAAATTTACCGGAATGCTGCTAGGGAAGGTGAGGTCCTTGTTTAGGATGTTGGCAAATGTCTTCTGCCTATTCTTTCCTCTAAATGGTGTGCGCCCATAGAGCATCTCATAAAGCAAGATTCCTGAACACCAAACAGAAGAGTTTACGCAAGAAGAAGTGCATGAAGCAAAATAAATCACCTCTAATATCAGTAAGAGAAAATCAACCAGGAAAAAATTTCCCTCCCAATGTTGATTATTGTCAGATGTATCCATTGAATATCATCCAAAAGAACAACTCCTCAAGAAACTGAGTGACTATCCTTTGGGTTCATTGCAGAAAACTTGACCTATTTCCTAAAATAGCTAAACTTTCCTCCCCTCCACAATTCAAACTGAACTACCCTACTATTTCCTATTCAAAGATCTTGCTCTTAAATTCCATGCAGCTGAAACAAGGTCATCTTTAATGGGACGGGTGGCAAACTATGTTTGAGTTTGTGCCCTCCTTAAAGTACATGTAGGAATGGGCCAACTGGAAAAAAGTTACCTGATTGGGAAACCGAAAATAAGTTTGATTTAATTTCTCTTAGAAAACCGTGTCTACTCTTGTACTATAGGTTTTTTCTACAGCAAAAAGAACTATGGGTTTCACAAGATTCATCTAAGAAACAATCACACCCCATGCCGAAGATGAATACCTCCTAGTGGAACTTGACAGGAAGTCAATTGAGGCCAAACACCAATGGTGCAGCATGGAGGTCGGGACTATGCAAAACTAACACTAAAGATTTTTCAGATAATAAGACATAAAGGTTTGAAGCTTGGCGCTGAAATTACACAAAAAGGAGATGAAAAATAGCTTCAGAATATGCATGATTTCTGGAGTGATTTTCACAAATATTGCCCTGTATGTTTTGTTTCAAGAATATCTAAAGCACCATTAACAACAAAACTGCAATAAATAATTTAATGGACTGAACGAAAAGTCACGAATTTGTTTCTTGCGCACCTAAAGCCCACCAATCAATTGCACTACTGTGACCAGCTCCTGTGATGATTTCCTGAAATCAAGTCATTTAGAAATACATCAGGCAATTATAATTATCTCTCGCTGGTAGAGTGAGTTGGTATAGATTCACTGCTTCACTTATCACCAACAAACAGGAAAATGGGAAAATTAAAATATTATATTGTTCTACAAATGTCAATTCAGTGATCTGCTTCAAATGTAAACCACAAGTAAGAACTCCTCAGCGCTAATAAATTTCTACGGATAATATTTTGTTTCAGAGAAGCAAAGAAAGAAACTGTTAAGTGTAAACATATCTTTAGGAAAAAATACTACGAGAATTAAGAACCAAGAAGCAATTATATAGTATAGTAAATTGCTAAGCTGCTTAATTTTGCAATCGCTATGTGATTAGAAACAGAAAAGAGATAGCTGCTTATACATAATTCTTCATTGGGCGATGTTAATTACTCCAAAAGACACAAATTCTAGAGAGAATCCATATTTTACTCCAGATACGGAACAAGTGCATGCATTTTGTAACATGGATGGAGTCAGGGAGTATATATTGCGGAAAGTCAACTTCTGTGATAGTTTACTTTACCGGTGCTATGTATTCTTCAGTACCAACGAATGAATTTGACTGCGAAATTGGTTCTGCGACAAATGTTGGTGGTGGAGTACTCCTAGACCTTCTCCTTGAGGGAGGATGCTTTATAACCTGGGAGATATTGTCACTTTAATATTTTGAATAGATAATAACAATCAGATATAGAAAATTAAAGAGAAAGTACTGAGGGAAACATTATAAGATATCAAAAACAACAGTTTGCTTTAATCAAATTGATGGACAGTTCATAGGTTTGCTTTTTTCTCTTATTCTTCCTATTACCATCCATTTATTACTTTGAAGACATGTTTAAGATAAAAATATAAATTACTTTGAGAGATATCTTCATTCTTCTCGCTTCTGCATCAGGAGTTCATTTAGTGGGAAATTACGATGAATAGTAAAGAAGACTAAATAAACTGAAGCGTACTTGAGGTTTACAGGATGTCTTGAAAGAAAGATCAAAGTCAGTTAATACGAGATGCCCATCTGCCTGAAGTAGGATATTTTCTGGTTTCAGGTCCCGGTATATTATTCCTGTAACATGAGAATAGACGAAATGAATGAACGACAACCATTAATCATATACCTTAAAAATGGAAGCTCTTAGTACTATATCTCCCTTGATGAACCCCTCTATCTTTTGCCTGATAGAAACGTTAATATATCTTGATTTTGCAGTCTTACAAAGAGAATTGCTCCGGATGACTATTTCTTCAATTAGTAATAAGGACTTCACTTCTGCTACCGTTTTACTTTCGCAAAGTTTAATTTCTTTCTTTACCTGCAGTTCTTTACCAGTCATTCCTTTGTAAAATTTTACAAGTGTCCTAGAAACTTAATATCATTACCTATCATGCTTGCCATTGCCAGTCATGCTTATAAGGAAACACCTCAGTAAGGACTAATATATTATGTCACAAGATTATAGCAAATTAGCTACTGAAGCTTGCCATACTATCTTTAGTTATCTGGTCCCCAAAAGTCCAACCATAAATGTATCAAAGCCAATGTCCAACGCTACTTTTAGGTTAAGCTGCATATCCATTACAGATGAAGCGAGTGTATCGACGTTCCTCAAAGACTAAACAACAAATAGGAAAATGCAACTACTGAAGAAGGCTTGACTCAAAAGGTAGATGGAATACCCAAACAATGGAGATACTCCAAGCCAATTAGGACCTCTGCTGCATAAAACCTGGAAAAAAGTGTTGGTAAATACATGAGTTGATTGCATGCTTGCTGGTACAAATTTGAGAAAATCTCAAAATTTTCCAGCTCTTTACATCTTAACTCAAAAGTTTTTATGGAAGAACAATTTCTTTTTTAACAGCTTTATGCCAATGAAAAGCATATTTTGAATGATTATTTATTCAACAAACATTCCACAAAAGGGACATTTGTTGAGTATCAATAGTTCACCTATTTGACCTGAGTCTCCAAAGAGGGAGCTAATAATCCATATCGAATGCACATTTTTACCAGTGGAGAATAAGCAGAATAAAAAGGAAACTGAACTGGCCTATAGAACTGATAATAGTACAAAGTCTACTCAGATATCGATGTGTATAATTTATAGTCCTTAAAGAGCTGCTTAAATATATCTAAGATTCTCTTTCCTTTTTCAATCACAGCAATGTCCTAGATGTTCCTACAAAAAATAAAAACTCAAAGTAAAAAGGATTTATCATAAGTCATGACCTTCTCTCATATGTGAGTCTATTCTAGGAGAATGACGAAATAAAGAACATGGAAAGAACTAGAAACATTACTTCTTTCTCAAAAAACGAAAAAAGAAAAAAGAAAAAAAGAACTAGAAGCATTATTTAACAAAATACAAATGAATATGAAAAGCTTTGTCAGGTTGGAACACCGAACTTAAACACATCTTGAACCATGTAAGATGTTATAGAGCTTAGTCTACTCAAGTGTGGAGCAAGTGCAATTAAAAGATAAGTACCTTGCTGATTCCTCTTTAAATATTTTCATAGGCTGTCTGTCAAGCAAAGCAAACAACTCTCCTCCAGGACAGAAGTCTGTTATTAGGCAAACATGTGTTTCTGTCTGATCGATTAAAAAACAATGATGTGTGTTTTAGTTCACCAGGATATTTCAGTTCTAAAAGCATAAATCAGTATAACGTTGTTTAAACAATGCAAAATAATGTATTTGTCAGAAATCCAAAGGCGATGCAGGAAAGTATTTTCAGCAGGCTCTATAACCGAGTATGAAATTTGAAAGAAAATATGACCTGAAACTCAGTAAGATAAAAAGGTCGGGTAACTGTAATTTAGAACTGTGAAAATTCCAAAAAGAAAGAAGAAAAAAGACAAAAAGGATAATCAATTGATTGACCTAGCATGAAACATAATAACATACTAAATCTTATCTGTGCCGAAAATATTGTGAAAAAGGACTTAGTTAGCGTGGTTGTATTTTTTAACATGCAGGTACTTTTCAGTGTACTCAGTGTGGCCTTGCTACAAGACTAAACTTGCATATTTACAGATAATCTTAAGTTACAGCTGGTTTACGATAATAGTCTGAGTTAAATAGTTACCTGGAATGATGAATATAGTGCTGGAAGGAAAGGATGATCAAGGAGAGCTATGATTTCTCTTTCAACACATGCTCGATGTACCTGTAAATTATGCACTATTAATTTGTTTTCATATATAAGGTCGGAGAGAAGATACCAAAAATCCTGATGTAGGAAGGGAAATGTGAGGTCATGTGTTTGGAATGTAAATCCAAAGGCCATCAAGGATTAAAATGCAACAGCAAAAAGTTCAGTATACTAAATGCTCAATATACTGATGCAGTAAAATTTCTCTGGCATCCGGACCTTATTACGGTTGAGCATAATGGATTTATCCATTGCCTTCATAGCAAAAAGTTCTCCTGTACCTTTCAGTTCCACCAAATGGACACTGCAAAGAAGAGAATAAGCACTTTAAGATGGTGTTTAGAGTCTTTCTGGTCACTTTTGTTTCTCTTTCTTGTGATGAGCACTTCAAGAAAGTCGTCATTAAGTTCAGTGATATAAGTCCTCACAATAATATTTCTACACTTCAGCCTCAGAAAGGCAGTAAGGATGTCACTAGAATTTGGTAAATACAGGTTGAACACAGTGCCAATGAGGAATGGAGCATTTTGTGAACAAATAACATCAAAAGATTGAAGTACCTCCCAGTATCTCCACAACCCAAAGGTCGGACGGGCTTAAAGTTATTGAGCCCTATTCTTTCGCCATTTGCAGTGATCTGCAAGGTTAAAACTTAAGTAAGAGACAGGGAGAACTAATGCAAAATGCAATGAGAATAAAAAGTAATATGTGTCTAAAAGAAGATGTAAAAATTCAATTTATATACGAAAAGCATAGCTTTTACTGTTAAATACTAGTCTCTCTTCTGTCTTACATGCTTTAGTAGGTCGCGCCACATACTTCATAAAATAGCATAAAAGCAGCAGACACTCTTGTTTCAAGTGTCTTAACACTTACAGGTGTATATAAACATTACTGGGAAGAAAATGTCTCCTACTTGATCTAGCACTCAATACGCATATCATATGAGAGCCATAGTCTTTAATCATAAACAAAGAAATATCAGCTGTTCTCCCAAGGCATAGAAAAACATTAGATTTGATAGGGAGAAAGCAAAAAATTGTGTACCTTCTGTATAGCGGTCCATAAAGCACTATCCCTTCTATGAGGCCGTGGATAGACAGGTTTAGAATGCAAAGCCCACAAGTCTTCAGGTTTCTGAAAGTATTAGAGGGTTCATGTCAGCTGTATTACATTTTCTTAGCTTTTTGTGACAATTGTCTCAATAAAAATCTAAATGCTAAAAAATGGATTTGATTAAACTTTTATTGACCATTCTAAAGGCATGAATATTTTAACATAGCACTATCCATGAAAAGGTAATTATGCATAATAATCATGATTAGACAAAAAATCACATGACAAAGATTATCTGGATCCAATTCGGAGTGAAAGGAATACCTTACCGAGTTGGCATCAGGAAGTTCTCGAACTGCTTCATCTACATTTTCTGCAGTAGCTTTGACCTACAAGAGAAGTTTGTTGGTTACTAACTGAAAAGATCTGTACTTGCAAATTGGAGAAACACAATAATTTGACAAGTTCAAGTTAACCATTTGGATATTCTGGTTTTGGGAGGATGCATTTGCATAACTGAAATTCATCAAGGAAAGAAAAATGAACCAGTCACAAGGCTTGTGTTCTTCTTTCAACACTTGCTATACAAATATTCACTAACTGGGGTCACTTTTCTTATTCACTACCACATTGACTAGAAATAGAATGGCAATCACAATAGAGAAAATAAATAAAGAAAAGAAAGCTAGCCTTCCCAGGTAGAACATATGCTAATAACTAGTTGTGGACCATAATATCACAGGTACAGATTACACAAAGACGAGTGACAGAAATTTACCAACTTAGCACTGCTTTGTTCAGTTTGTTCTGAGAGGCGGTTTCTTAGTGGTTCCAGATGATCACTTCCATCTAACTGAACACCGATGAAATATTGTAGTTCTCCCTGCAAATGTGAAGTGCCGATATCAGCCAAATAGCAGAAAGTTGTCAAATTTTTACAACATGTTTCAGGAAAGTAGACAAAAAGATCACCTTCTGATCACGCATAGGTTGCAAGTGAAATAAATTCCAGAACTTCTTCCCTGAAAATATTTACTCACGTGAAGTAACGTCTAGTTATAGTGTAGTAACGTCTAGTTAATAGAACAAAATGCATGTTCCATTCCATTTCACTTCTCAAAACGCAAAGTGAGATAGTTTACCGCTCTTTGTATAATTAATTAATTGCACAGTAATTTCTCTTTGTTCTCTTATGGCATCTCGTATCTTTTGAACTGTTGCTTGATCTGTTTCAGGTCCCTGAAGAAATCTGAAGAATTGTAAATCTTATTAGATTAAATTTACATGGTGGGAAGCAAATCAGAAAGCAAAACCCATAAAACAACGTATTATCAGATTTCTTTGTTTCTTTGCATAGATAGGCAGTGAACTACTAACTAGTGCAATAAAATAAAAGAAGGGAAGAGATTTCTTGAACTTTTAATTACAGACATCCAACTTTGACAAGACCATACTAATAGGAACTCCAAATATATGTCAATGCGATATATAAAGAAAGATTCAACTCATACCGGCAGTTTCTTCCTAAGATCTCTTCACGTGTGTATTCCGTCAGTTCAAGAAAACTATCTGAAGCAAATATCTGAAAAAACAAGCACTCCTGCTTTCAGTTTCCAGCACAACAGGAATCTAAGATAAATTACCAATTTGACTTAATTATGAAACAGATATACTAATGAACCCTGTTTCAGTACAAAATAATTTGTTCCTTCAGACAATTTAAAGGTTCTTTACGACGAATTTTTTTTCTAATTATGAAATAGATATCATAATATATAGGGGATGAAAAAAACCTAGGTCCATTTGCAGCAAATGATGGCCTATGTAAACTTTCAAATGATTACACTAGGTTTTCTTGATTGCCCACATAATCATCTATATTTGTTCTCTTCACTATCGCAATGTTACTGCCAGTCAATTCAGATGTGGTAGCTGAGAAGGCCTGGCTCAAGTGGCAAAACCTGAGGCCTTGTAACCAAGCACCGAAGCTGATGAGAGTATGTCAAATGTACTGTAGTAGTATGTCTCACATTTACATTTGCTTTAAATTGTTAGTTTGGCTACCATTATCCTAATACCTCCTCAGCTAATGAGTATTGTTTCTCTTTATATACCCTCATTGATATTCTTCAAAAAAGTGAAATATGATGTGTAACAATCAAGTAGCACACACTAGATTTTTTCTTGATCTTACAATTGGACAATCAGGAAGTCTGGGATCTGAAATCACGAAATTCTTTTCAATCCTCTCCAAAGTTGTCGCAAGGTCGATTCCTTGACGTATGTCCCTTTCTCTTTCAGCACGCTCCCAACTGTCAGTACGTGCAACGTCTTTCGTCATTAGTATTTCAGGTCCAATATCCTGTTCATTTTCTAGCGGCGCAGAGATGCTAGAGGACCTTCCTTTAAACCTGCACAAAGTAATACCATGTTCTAAAAGACTGAATGCTAGAAGCAGGTATAAAGCTTAATGCTGCTAAAAAGTGTTTATCTAACAAAACCCTGCTTATATTTCCAAAGCACATACACGTTGTTAAACGAAAAATTAGACATGGAAAAGAGGTACATACTGAAGGTACACATTTAATAAACTATCAACTAAATATAGTATCCTGAGTTGTGATTTTATCTAGTTAACCACACAGTTCATCTGAAAATACTTCGAAATTGCTTTCTACACAGAAATGAAAGAAAATTCTTCTGCAGTTTTTGTAATTGGTATTCTCAGATATCTTCATTGGGATTCTCTTCTGCAACTAATGGGAAAGAACATTAAATGAACACAAATACATTGAGTGTGCGCTGTCTACTTCCCTCAAGAACTAAGAAACCGAGAAGACAATGGTTTCTCTTGTTTGGTATATTTTACATATCAAGTCTTGGACCACTATGGAATCAATCAAATTAGTTCACACAACAAAAACAAAAAAATTAAGCTGACTTAACTTCAGAGTTGAGTTTAGTTAATAGTACGAGGAGTAAACCCTACAACCATTGAGAGGAGACAAACTTTCAGCCATTCTGTACAAAAGAATGAGAAGCTGGTAACTATCTCTGACATAGTTGGAGAAAAAATCACGCAAGCTGTTAAGTACATTCCATTCTTACAACATCCAGTTTCATTAATAAACATTAGAACATGCTGACAATTGAACAAAACATCCAGCACAAGTTCTAGTAAACCAGAGCTAGTACAGCAGTGTTTATATGAAATTTGATTTTAAAACATAGTAGAGTGAAAAAGTGAAAGTCAAAGGACTCACCCCTTTAAGGAAACACGTGCAGATTTTCTAGACTTTTTATCTGAGTCCTGAACAGACATATCACTCGTCGTTTCCCACTGAGGTGTATATTGGCCAGGTGTTTTCATGCTTTCAGTTTCAGCAGACTTAGGAAGCATAAAATCTAATTGTAGCTTCTCTTTATCAGTTCTGGAACTAGCATCCTGACTCGTGGACTTCATATGAGAGCGTGGATTTTTCACGGTTTGCACCACTTCTGTAATGGAACCTAAAGCCTCTTCCTTCTGACGAGCTAAGAAATGAACAAGATATTTTAAGGAGCAAAGTCAAACATTTACGCATACAGAAGCAAAGTCAAACACTTGTGCATACCATCATATCTGATTAAAGACTTGGGCAATCCATTTGGTCGTAATGCTTTCTCATTGATCCCTTCAGTGTATTTGCTCACTTCCACCTGCATTCTGTCACACGGGAATTATCTTCATCAGATGAAAATGCTTTACATTACAATAGGGAAACAAAATGTGGGACCACAAAAGCATCTTTACCCTATAAACTTGATTGTCTTTCCGGTGTCATCTTTTATGGGGGTGACGGTTAGCAGGTTCCAAAAAGGAGTGCCATTTTTCTTGTAGTTCAAGAGCCTTTCAAGAGCCTTCCGCAGTAGCTTTTCCCTGTTTTCACAGCTTCTCGGATTTTATCTACTTCTTTCTGGTCTGTATCTTTCCCCTGTAGGAACCGACTGCATCAAACAAGTCAAGGTCACCTTCTACTCCTTTTCCATCATCCATATGATCAAAGAAGTACAAATCAGGGAATACTGCTGAAAGTAAAGCCTAAACTGAAGAATATCTTAATAAAGAACAAAGAATCAACAAGAAACTAATGGCTTGGCAACATTGTTCCGTTGCATCACTTGAAAATGCTGGTTCAAGCTACAAGGACAAATTAGCCACAGTAATTCTTCTCTTAGCAAAAGGCTCCCATTCAAAGTTTGAACCAGATATCTAGCTACTTCCTATATTAAATGACAGGAGATATGAATTACTCATCAGAATAAGGACGAAGTGTATGATTTTTCCAGTGACGGCCTGCAATTTCACCAGTTCAAAATTTCTTACTTACTGATCAAAGAGGTCCAGACACAAACTTTTACTCACAATTTCACTCTCATCCCTCCTAAAGCTACATAAGGATTGAACAAAATGTAAGGACTATATTTGAGTCTTATCACTACAGTAAGCATTAGGTTAAGCGGAAAAACTGTTACCAATTCCTTCCAATAATCTCCTTCGAAGAATAACCAGTCATAGTAAAGAAGCCACTGCTTGCATAAACAATAGGGCAGTCTGGTTTTGTGGCATCAGATACGACAAATGTCTGTTGAAGTGTTGCTAATGCATCCTTCAGCTCCTGAGAAACTCTAGGAAGTTTAGTGTCTTCACATGACTCCTCGGATGTCCTTGTTGATCCGACTGAATACTTCTCCAATGAATTCTTGCCTCTTTCCCCATCTGCAAATGAATTCTCTCCGCTTCTGCTAATTGCGTGAAAGCTACCGTCTCCAACATCCGTCCTCACTGTCAATCCCCACTCTGCAGCCCTTGCTACTATGCTAGTTTCACTAGGGATCTGACTATTTGCATCGCCATTATTTTCTCCTTTCTTTCCATTAGGGTCAAAGGCCATCCACTTGTTCATTGGCTTATTTGTTCCTGGCATATTCCCAGATTCCACCCCTTTCACTGAAATTTCTTGCACATCAATACCCTCATTTCTACTACTAGCCGACTTTCCACCTTCACGAGTCAATATCGGGTCAAAGACATCAAGTGATCTCCTTTGGTTATAACCAGAACTTGATGAGTCCATTTCTGCTCCTCAAACCACACAACCTACTTAACATCAAAACAACCAAAAGTTTTTTAACTAAATCATTAACCTCTAGCTAGTAGACATCAATCAGCAAGTAGAGACTAACTAAAAGACTTAACACACAGAACCACAATAAAACTGAAATATCATCACTAACAAGTCAAAATACAAAAGCATCACTAAACAAAAAGTCACATAGCACATTGAACATGCAAATGCCTCTTTTCCTTCAACTGCAAAAATAGTGATCACTACAACAACAACAACAACATACCCAGTATTATCCCACACCGTGGGTCTGGGGAGGGTAGTGTGTAGGCAGACCTTACCCCTACCTTGTGAGTATAGAGAGGCTGTTTCCAATAGACCCTCGGCACACGAAAGCATGAGCACCACATTAATGAAAAATAGTGATCATTGACCCGAAAAAAATAAAATGAACCTATCAGTTTATACAATGTAATTCAAGTACACATATCAAAAAAGAAACAACATAATTCCTCAACTTAATACAAGGAACCAACTAAGTATAAATGCTTAAATAAACAAAAAATAGGCCCAATTTAGGAAAATTCAGGGGAAAGGGTGTTCAATAAAGATTGAAAAGAACCTGAATAAACAAAGTCTCAGAAGGCAATACAATCAAAAGGGTATTAAATTAAGAGAGAAAAGAACCTGAATTGGGATGAAGATTATATGAAGAGAGGGTACATTTTACAAATTCATACTTGGTTTAATGAGGTTCCAAGTCTGAGCTAGTGTGTCAAGTTTTTGTATTGCGACAGGGAAGCAAGTAAGAACCAGAAATAGTAGATGTTGGGAAGATAACGTTCACAGAATTATAAAGCATGTTGCAAAATTGTGGCCGCTATTTGTAGTAGTAGCAATTTACTGAAAATGAACAACTCTTGACTTTTGTGAGATACTCCTCGTTTATAACCACTTCTGGCGCTCTCTGCTATATCCAGTCGAACAGTAGTTAGTTAAAATTCAAAGACAAAGTTGCCACTCCCTTAGGGTCGAGAAACAAGTTTGCTTGCAACAAATTATTTGAGATACAAAAATAAATTGCAACCACAATATAAATATGAAACATAATTTTATCCATAAACGATGCAAGTACAATTCTGTTTATCTCTTGATTCTTCCCTCCGATTTATTATCCGTAATTCAAGCTTTCTGGTAGCTTTGAGAAAGACAATATTTGATGTGATCTCTTGATATGCCAGGTTCGAGATTAGTTATTCCCAGATTGTTATCCCACGCTTTCATAGGGATAAAAGTAACACTATAATCCCGGAAAAATTAATACGGAATTAGTTATACCGCGATTTTATCCCAACCAAATATAAAAAAAATTATCTTAAATTTAGTCCCGTAAAATTATCCTTTATCCTTGTACCAGAGCAGCCCTTAAACTATATTACCAGTTAGACTAGTTTTGTTTGTACCTATTGGATAAAAATAAGGTAATTAATTAAGCACGCCTAATATTTACACTAAGCAAGCTATAATTCAAGTGCAATACATATTTTTACTAAATATGTTAAAGTGATATATATATATATATGTGAAAATCATACATCTTTTATTCATTATTTGGTGTAACTGTCACGTGCGAAATTTTTTTTATTGACAAGTAATGGCATGCATGCCACTGAATTAATTTAGGCGTCACTTTTTATTTAATTACAAGTTTTGTTGCCAATAAAGCCCTTTATGTGTAGGACGTGAATAACTATGCGAGCATCTTGTGTGACGCAGATGAAGCCATTTCACTTTTTTCAGTAACACTTCTTTTTCTTCTTAATTTTGTTGCTAACACACCCATAGTAGGAAGAAAATATAACATACTAAAAAGATCTCCCATTGTAAATCGGTTCCTAATGTTTACTCACTAAGGTTGGGAGGGGTGGCTATTTTCAGAACACTGAGAGAGTATAGACGAGAGGTAGAAACTTATTCTTAACATATTAGAGATGAAAAAATATAGCACGTAGTAAATAATTATGGCCAAGTAAGAGAAGTTTATACCAAAAGAAGACAAAAGCACGAAGTTATTTTTTTTCATTTGTCTAGGCTGCTTTGGAAGGAAGTCTCGGCATAACTAGTAAAGTTGTTGCCATGTGACCAAGAGGTCACGCCGTCACGGGTTCGAGCCGTGGAAACAGCCTCTTGCAGAAATACAGGGTAAGGCTGCGTACGATAAACCCTTGTGGTCTGGCCCTTTTCCGTACCCCGCGCATATCGGGAGCTTAGTGCACCGGCTGCCCTTTGTCTAGGCTGCTTCGGTGGATAGAATTATTCGATACCTATGCTGGTAGGGGTAGCAGGTACCTGATGGAATTAGTTGTAGTGCGTGTAAGTTGGTCCAAACACTACTGTATACAGTAAAACCATGTGTCCCCGATTTTGTGGGCTCGAGGGTTCATATCGAGGAACAGGGGGCTCGCATTGAGGAATAGACTCAGTATGGACCGGGTTCGAGTTCGAGGACAGAACACAAGGCTCGAAGATCGAAATGCACAATGATTACCGAAGCCGAGTATGACCAACCCCGAGATGGTGCCGTTATGGGTTTGTAGCAGAAAGAGCAAGATTCTCGCCACGTCCCCATGATCATGGCATAAATTCCGGAATAGGTTCGTACGAGTTAGTATGAATCCGTACTAGGCGGTTATATAGCTGTCCCAATAAGAATATTTACTGTAAATAGAAATGTACCTTATTTAGGGTTCCCCTATTATATAAAGGGGACCTCAATCATTTGTAACCATCATCAATCATTGACAAAAGAATATACTCTCTTACTTTCTTGCTCATTGCTCACCAGAATTGTCCTTTAACTTTATAGTTCTTACTTTATTGTTCTTGACCTACCTCGATGCCACCTTAGCTCGAGGTTGAGACTAGCTTGCACACTGGTTTGATTTTACTTACTTCTTTCATTTATACGTTTGATTTCTTGGTTATTAGTTAGTATTGAACTAATCACATATCTTTAAAACCATAAACAAGTCTAATTGTTACTCGTATTTTCGAGGAACAATAATAGTGGTTGACTGATTCTGATAACACACGTTATTTTCACACTTGTTCTTGTCAAGAATTTTTGTTCTCAGGTTAAAACATGTCAAACTCACAAAACACACCCATACACGGCGATGATGGTCTTGGATTTCATGGGGAAAACAACAATGTAGGGGTCGGTGTACCACTGATTAACCCTGAGGAAGTTCCAAATGTGGAACCAGTCGATGTTAGTTCACACATTGCTTTGAATGCAGATTTATGGCCGGGACATCTGGTGGCCAAGGAACACAGGGTATAGGATATGGGGGAGTCAGCCTCCAAGTAATATTCGAGATGCTACAAGCTCAACAGGTTGCTATCGCTCAGCTTCAAAGTCAGCACAAAACTCCAAGTATAGTCGAACCAGAAAACACTCGGCGTACTAAGCCGGTGCCAGAAAGATCAAACGGTAATGGCTCAGAGAGGGAAAGATTGAGGATAATAATGCAACATACAAAAGCCATTCCCTTCGAGTGCGGCTCCGAAGCCCATTCCTAAAAAGTTTTGCATGCCCGATATACCCAAATACAACAGGACAACCGATCCTAATGAACATATTACCTCATACACTTGCGGGATTAAAGGAAACGACTAAAATGATGATGAGATCGAGTCAGTATTGTTGAAAAAATTTGGGAAAACTTTGTCAAAGGGAGACATGATTTGGTATCATTACTTGCCACCGAACTCTATCGGTTAGAATTACCACCGGTCTCGGATGATTGGGCAGATAAGCTTTTATGCATGATTGCGTTCATGAAGCAAAATGTCTTGGGCAGATGTACATAATCGTTATCAGTCGAAGATCAAGGTCGAGGACGACTAGCTAGGAGCCCCCTCAGGCTCAGTTCATCCAAATAGATTGGCGGTTAAGGCCCTGAGGGATATAGACAGGGAACCGAGATCAAATAAGGAACGATATCAGCCATATGTCTCGGGAGTAAGCATGGTTTTGATAAACATACCGACCACGCGGAAGCACCTCGGTTGTTGGAGTATAATTTCAATGTAGATGCATCGAGGATCGTGTTAGCTATTGGAAGAATCAAAGACACTAGGTGGCCCAGGCCTATACAAACTGATCCTTCTCAAAGGAATCCAAACTCATGTGTAAATATCATGGCACACATGGCCATAGGACCGAAGACTGCAGGCAGCTGGGGGAGGAAGTAGCTCGATTGTTCAACGAGGGTCATCTTCGAGAGTTTCTCAGTGATCGAGCTAAGAACCACTTCAGGGAAAGAGAAGAAAACAGAAAAAATGAGCAGGAAGAACTGCAACATGTAATTCATATGATCGTCGGCGGTGTCGAGCACCAAGGTGTCGATCACCAGAGAAAAATGGACTTGGGGCTATGTGCCCGAGGGCGTCCTATCATTCAATGACGAGGAAGCGGAAGGAATATCTCAACCGCACAATGATGCCCTAGTAATTTCTAAAATTCAAGTTAAATGTGTTCTAGTGGATCCAGGTAGCTCAGCAAACATAATCAGATCGAGGGTCGTAGAGCAGCTCAGCCTACGGGACCAAATTGTGGGGACTAGGGGTGTTCAAACTCGAACCAAAATCGAAAACCGAACCGAAACTGAATCTTAATGCAATTAAGGCAGAAAGCAGATACAATATATTGGTTTGGTCTACCTCTCCGTGAAGAGGTTCAGAGCCTTACAATGGTGTTTTCCCTTCCCATAAGATGGGTATATTTTTCTTTTCTCTCTCTCTCTTGTGAATAGTGGTGAAGAAGCAGCCCCCTTTCTAGGGCTTCCGTCGGATGAGGCCCTCGTAGATTAAATCGGACAAGAGTCGAATCCTGTTACGACTAAGTGGCCATACCACTTATTAATTATGGATTTTAGCTCAAGACGAGATTAACTCCGTTAATTACCGTGAGATCGGTCTGCTCATCGTCTCGAATAAGGGGGTCGACTTATTGACGGCGGTGGCCTTAGCCGTTTACGCGTTGGAGATGGCCGTAGCCTTTCATATATTGGGGATGGCCGTAGCCTTTCATATATTAGAGAGCCTTTCATACATTAGAGATGGTCGTAGCCTTTCATATAATGGGGATGGCCGTGGGGAATGAGTATGCGCCGGGTGCGTACTTGGTCACGTCCAGAATTTTGAAGGCATACGGCACATTCTTTCAACGTTCACAGGCCGTTGCGATTATTCTGACGGCGGGACGTTGGCGGATGGCTGAGAAGCCGCTTTGCGGAGCTTGTCATAATGACGCGTCATTCATCTTCTCCTTTTTGCTCCGGCATGGGAGGTGCAGAACAGATAGAGACCAGAGAAGTTCAGTCAGTTGACGAGGTAGTTCCTCGGCCCGGAGGTGGCGATTGATTTCACTTCACGGGAGCAGGGGGTCATTCCCGCTAGCGAGGAGAGGGCCACACCGACCGCATTACTATCCTTTCAGGTTGGGTTCAAGATCCCGCTCCCAATGCTGGTGGTGGATTTCTGCCGTTATTACGGGGTGTGCCCGGGTCAGCTCACCCCTTCCCTCTACAAATTGTTGGCAATGTTCATCAAGTACGCGGAATTGGCCCGTAGGGAGGTCACGCTGTAGCATGTGCTTAGTCTCTACGCTCCCCAGAGAGTCCGTGGCACCATGATTCAGGCGTGCCCTCGTGGGTCGAGAGGCCTGGTCATGAGATTGGATGACGAGGTCGACCCTCGCCCTTTCGAGCACTTCTTTTATATCAGGACCAGGCATCTGGTGGCGGATGCTACTGGTTCCCAGAGGCTTGGAACCATGCACGTAAGTTCTTTAGTGGTTGAATTCCCTTTTCTTCCCCTCTTTATGATTTGTGATCATGAGCGTTAACTCGTGTCGTTTTTTGTAGCCGACAGGTCGCCGCCGGCCCCATTGTCTTGGATACGTGAGTGGGTCGAGGCCGTACTCCCCCATACGGTGGGGATACGCACATGGGCGTCTTTCTGGGAGAGGCATGGCCGTAGGCCTGTGGCAGGTAAAAAATTGATTTCTTCTTCCGTTCCGCTTTGTTTCAACTCTATTCATCAACTTTGTTTTCCTGTGATCAGGGAGGGCACGCCGCGTCAGGGCCCCTCAATTGGCCTTCCGTCGGCCTGGTGCAATTGCTCGGCTTACTGCAGCGCCGGTGTCGCGCCCAATACCGAGGGCGGCATCGGTTGAATCTTCAGCGGTTCCTTCTCCAGCACGGGCCCTACTTCGGGATGAGGGGCCATCGGGGGTTGTGCGCCCTAGAGCGGAATCGCCATCAGATGGGGAGGAGGAGAGGCCATTGATAAGGCGTAGGGTCGTGTTCACGCCGGCTCCTCCTGTGGTAATTAATTTGGACTCCCCCCCGGCGGATGCGGAGAGGAGTGCGGCTGCGGTGCCTGCCCTTGAGGGCGGACAAACAATGGGGGTTGCCCCGGTTGGCTTAGGTCGTGATGATACCGTCGCTTCGGCGACTCAATTGGTGGTTCCAGTCGCTGAGACGGGAGGTAGTTCCTCAGCGGCTGCTAATGTTGGTGAGGCAAGCGCTCCTTCGGTGGCTACGGCGGGTGGTTCTACCTCGCTGGTAGCGGAAGGAGGAGGGGATGCTGTAGGAGATGGGTACGAGTCTGAATCCGACTTGGACCCCGACGACGTCCGTATGTTCCAAGAAGGCTTCACCAATTCAGCGGTGCGCGCAGAGGGGCGCTCTCGCTTCATCGAGGTTCCCACAGAGTTGAACTTATTGCTCCAAGGGAGTGGCTTGGTGCCGCAGTTTGAGCTGCTATGCTCGGAGGCCGAGAATGCGTCGTTGAGGGACGTTACGGATATCGGACTGATGAATGAAGTGGCCGTGATGGGCTTGAGGGTATGTAATACGACGTTGATTCGCTTCTTCTTTGCCTTAGTTTGTTCTTTATCTTAATCGTTGTCTTTGCTTTGCAGTCTTATTTGTTGGAGGTGGAGAGCATCCGTCGAGCCAAAGTCCGCTCGGGGATATTTTTGCGGGCGCTGGAGAAGTATCGCCGCTACCGAGATGGTGCCGAGAGTTGACGTGCGCTTGAGGAATGATCCCCGTAGCCGGGCCTTGGTCGAGGAACTGGCGAGGCGGGAGCTTCAGGTGCAGCAGGCACTTGGCAGAACGCGCGCCCTCGAGGAGCAACTTCGTCAGAAGGACGAGGAGCTTGAGGCGGGAAGGCGGGACGCAGCTGAGAGGGAGCGCCAAGATCAGGCCAAGGAGCGGAGGCCGCTGCATGGAACGGAAGGTGACCGCATTGGAGGGTGAAGTCGCGGCTTTGAGGCAGCAGGCGGGGACCGCTTCGACGAAGGCCGCAGGGTTGGAGGAGGCGCTTCGTGTTCGTGAGAGGGAGTGGGGGTTGGAGAGAGCTGCCGGCCTTTAGAGAGGCGGGGCTAGAGGACCGCATTGGGGTCTTTGAGCGGGACGCCCAAGCCATGGCGGATCGGATCGCGACCTTGGAGGGGGAGAATCAGCGCCTACGGGCCGGTATCGTGACGAGGCTGCGTTCGAGGAAGCGCGTCAGAAGGCTCGTGAGGCCCGTACCGACTGTGGTTTTGACGCGGCGACGCCAGAGGTTGGCGATGGTGCAGATGACGGCGCGGATGGCGCCGAGTAGAAAGATTTGTTGTATTTTTTTGTTTCGCTCGCCGCTTGGCGATTTGGGTGTTTCTTGTTTTTCTTCCCCCTCTTTTTTTTATTTACCGGCCTTGGCCGGGTGTAAGCGGGGATGACCCGTCATTGACTTTGTAAATATATAAATTTTCTTTTCCATTGCCTGCCTTGTGCTTGTTTTGTGTCTTTCCTTTTTCCCCCTTTAGACTTTTCTTTTGCGCGTGTTCAAGGGGTGATTTGCTGAGTTTGACTCTGGCAGGCATGTTAACTTCTGGTTATTAGCGGCCTTGCTTTTTCAACTCGGTGCGGGCGAGTCTTAGCCGTTATTTGGCGATAGCGGCGCTTAGCCTTAGTCCCAGTTCGGACGCGGTCGAACTACCGGTCGTGATGGTAAAAAACGCGGCCTCGTAGTTTGACCGGGGCCGAACTTTACGTGGCCCGAATCTTAATTCGAGTTGGGAGTACTTACTTGAATGGCGAGGGTGCCTATCCTGCGCTTCGATTCGTTGGAGGTCGGGCTTTGCTTTCACAGATGAAGGCGTTTGGCCTGAGTCTCGGTTCAACTGTGGTTGAACTTGCTAAAGTTGAGGACGAAGGCGTCCATCCTTGTAGTTCGAGCGAGGTCAGCTCGTTGGATTTAATAACCAGCCTGGGTTCAACCGTAGTTGAATTTTTGGTGAAGGCGCATAGCCTGTCTTGGTTCAACCGTAGTTGAACTGTTTGGTGAAGGCGCATAGCCTGTCTTGGTTCAACCGTAGTTGAACTTTTTGGTAAAGGCGCATAGCCTGTCCTTGTTCAACCGTAGTTGAACTTCTTGGTGAAGGCGCATAGCCTGTCTTGGTTCAACCGTAGTTGAACTTTTTGGTGAAGGCGCATAGCCTGTCTTGGTTCAACCGTAGTTGAACTGTTTTTGGTGAAGGTGGGTAGCCTGAGTCCCGGTTCAACCGTAGTTGAACTTTTTTTGGTGAAGGCGCATAGCCTGAGTCCCGGTTCAACCGGAGTTGAACTCTTTTTGGTGAAGGCGCATAGCCTGAGTCCCGGTTCAACCGTAGTTGAACTTTTTTGGTGAAGGCGCATAGCCTGAGTCCCGGTTCAACCGTAGTTGAACTTTTTTGGTGAAGGCGCATAGCCTGAGTCCCGGTTCAACCGTAGTTGAACTTTTTTGGTGAAGGCGCATAGCCTGTCTTGGTTCAACCGTAGTTGAACTTGTTGGCGAAGGCGCATAGCCTGTCTTGGTTCAACCGTAGTTGAACTGTTTGGTGAAGGCGCACAGCCTGTCTTGGTTCAACCGTAGTTGAACTTGTTGGTGAAGGCGCATAGCCTGTCTTGGTTCAACCGTAGTTGAACTTTTTGGTGAAGGCGCATAGCCTGAGTCCCGGTTCAACCGTAGTTGAACTTTTTTGGTGAAGGCGCATAGCCTGAGTCCCGGTTCAACCGTAGTTGAACTTTTTTGCGAAGGCGCATAGCCTGTCTCGGTTCAACCGTAGTTGAACTTTTTTGGTGAAGGCGCATAGCCTGAGTCCCGGTTCAACCGTAGTTGAACTTTTTTGGTGAAGGCGCATAGCCTGTCTTGGTTCAACCGTAGTTGAACTTTTTGGTGAAGGCGCATAGCCTGTCTTGGTTCAACCGTAGTTGAACTTTTTGGTGAAGGCGCATAGCCTGTCTTGGTTCAACCGTAGTTGAACTTTTTGGTGAAGGCGCATAGCCTGTCTTGGTTCAACCGTAGTTGAACTTTATGGTGAAGGCGCATAGCCTGTCTTGGTTCAACCGTAGTTGAACTTTTTGGTGAAGGCGCATAGCCTGAGTCCCGGTTCAACCGTAGTTGAACTTTTTTGGTGAAGGCGCATAGCCTGAGTCCCGGTTCAACCGTAGTTGAACTTTTTTGGTGAAGGCGCATAGCCTGAGTCCCGGTTCAACCGTAGTTGAACTGTTTGGTGAAGGCGCATAGCCGAAGTCCCGGTTCAACCGTAGTTGAACTGTTTTTGGTGAAGGCGCATAGCCTGAGTCCCGGTTCAACCGTAGTTGAACTTTTTTGGTGAAGGCATATAGCCTGTGTCCCGGTTCAACCGTAGTTAAACTTTTTTGGTGAAGACGCATAGCCTGAGTCCCGGTTCAACCGTAGTTGAACTTTTTTGGTGAAGGCGCACAGCCTGTCTTGGTTCAACCGTAGTTGAACTAGTTGGCGAAGGCGGGTAGCCTGAGTCCCGGTTCAACCGTAGTTGAACTTTTTTGGTGAAGGCGCATAGCCTGAGTCCCGGTTCAACCGTAGTTGAACTGTTTGGTGAAGGCGCATAGCCTGTCTTGGTTCGTGGGTTTTTGGGAGCTGAAGCTCGGTTTTGATTCGAGATCTTGAGCAGCTTAATCGTTATCTTCCCAACCGGGGTATGTAGGCTGTCTCGAAGCGATTCTCGATTCTCGATTCCTCCGTGCTGGTTTCCGGCTGGAGCCCTTATCAGGGATGTGGGAGATCTCTTATGAAGATTCTCCCCAAAAGACGGGGGGGGGGTAGGGCTTCTTCTTCTTGTTTGCACCATCCGATAGATGAGAGACAGAGGAACTGGATCTCGATTCGAGATCTTCGAGTTCCGTCGGCCTGATATGCCGCTTTGGCTTGTTTAAGCTGGGTTGTTCTTCCTTTTCCGGCGTTTCTTTCCTTTTGGTCCATGGAAGAACTACGCGATTTTGCTATGAAATCCCCACAGACGGCGCCAAATTGTTTGCTCAAAAGTTATCGTGTGCTTTATGAGTGCAAAACAATACAAATAAGTTACGAGAAAATCATAGCAAATCGTAATAATCCATTGGACCAAGCGAAGAACATGAAAATAAGTACTCAAGGTTAGGAGAAGAAATCTTAACAGCTTTTATTGACAATATTGGTTTGGTCTGCCTCTCCGTGAAGAGGTTCAGAGCCTTACAATGGTGTTTTCTCTTCCCATAAGATGGGTATATTTTTCTCTTCTCTCTCTCTTGTGAATAGTGGTGAAGAAGCAGCCCCCTTTCTAGGGCTTCCGCTCTTAGTATTTATAGGTGTGAGCTTCGTGAGCTGGCAATAAATGGCCGTGGCCACGCTGAGGTTCCGTCCCCATGGGGGAATGAATGGGCCGTGCCCTCGTAGATTAAATCGGACAAGAGTCGAATCCTGTTATGAATAAGTGGCCATACCACTTATTAATTATGGATTAGCTCAAGACGAGATTAACTCCGTTAATTACCGTGAGATCGGATTCTGACCCATACACAAATGTTTTGGAATACTCATACAGATGAAGTAGTATTACATTATAAACAAGTCTTTCTCAGGCATAATGCATAAAGGATGCAAGAGCACTGAACTGGATAAGATAAGTTAGCCAATGCATCAGTTATACGACATAGGTGAGGGCGTAGAGATGTCTTTTTCAGGCATGAAAAATGAATATTACGGACACCTGATGAAAGGTGATGCACCTGAAATCTTAGTCGTAAACATGAACTAAGTGAGTTTTCAATTTGTAAGGGAGCTAGTCTACAGCCAGACATGGATTAACACTCCCATATGGGTTCTGAATTAGTACTCCGTTTGTAGGTGCATATTTTCTAGTAATTCTGATTGAATATAGATTTAATTAGGCCGATAAACGCACGATAAGAGCTAAACCGATACCAATCCGCCCGATAACTTATCGGGTGGATAGCGGATTAATACATTTAAAAGACGATAACCGATAAGCCAAACCGTTAAGAGTAAATAACCGCCCAATCTGCCTGATAAGCAGCCCTTGCCGGTACCATCTAAGATACAAAATTCCATGTCATCGAAGGCGACATGAGATATAATGCACTTCTCGAGAGGCCATGGATCCACAACATGAGGGCAGTACCTTCAACCCTTCATCAGATGATGAATTTCCCAATAATGGATGGTGTGAAAATGGTTTACGGAGAACAACACGCTACAAAAGAAATATTTGCAGTCGATAAGGTGACAGCGATACCAGTGCCTTCAACCTTGGAAAAACAAGCACCAAAGATAAGCAGACGGCCAAATAGCATTCACCGTCCCCAGCCTCGACCGAATCGGAAGAACATATAATTGAAGAAGAAGAGGATTTCCTTACTCCTCGGACTTTCGTTGTTCCCGAAGAGTCAGATGCAACCAAGTCAACGGCCGAGGAACTGGAACAGGTCGTACTGATCGAGTACATGCCCGAGAAAAAAGGTATACGTGGGAACGGGGTTAACCCCTGAACTCAGGAAAAAACTCATTCAATTTCTTATCGATAATATGGATTGTTTTGCTTGGTCCCATTTAGACATGACAGGAATCCCACCAGAAATAACAACACACCGGCTAAGCCTCGACCCAGTTTCAAATCGGTAAAGCGAAAAAGGAGGTCCCAGTCCGAGGTGAAGCATGCATTCACAAAGGATGAGGTAACTAAACTTCTTAAAATAGGGTCTATTCTGGAGGTAAAATACCCCCGAATGGTTAGCCAACGTAGTTGTAGCCCTTAAAAAGGGGGAACAAACTTAGAATGTGCGTAGATTATAAGGATTTGAACAAGGTATGCCTTAAAGACTCCTTTCCACTACCTAACATCAATCGCATGATCAATGCCACGGCCGGCCACGAGATCCTTACCTTTCTCGATGCCTACTCTGGGTACAATCAAATTCAGATGAACCCAGAGGACCACGAGAAGACCTCGTTTATCACTGAGGTTGGAACATATTGTTACAATGTAATGCCCTTCGGGCTAAAAAATGCCGGAGCTACATACCAACGCTTAGTTAATAGAATGTTCAGGGAACAGATAGGTAAATCAATGGAAGTTTACATTGACGATACGTTGGTTAAGTCGCTGTGCGCAAAGGACCATTTAACTCATTTGCAGGAAACATTCAAAATCTTGAGGAAGTACAACATGAAGCTTAACCCAGAAAAATGTGCCTTCGGGGTCCGTTAGGACAAGTTCCTCGGCTTTATGGTATCAAATCGAGAGATCGAAATTAACCCCGACAAGATCGAGGCCATAGAAGATATCACTATCGTAGATAGTGTGAAAGCCGTACAGAGGTTAACAAGAGGGATAGCCGCCTTGGGCCGATTCCTTTCGAGGTCATTGGATCGGAGCCACAGGTTCTTTTCCTTGCTAAAAAAGAAATAGGATTTCGCATGGATCCCGGAATGCCAACAAGCACTGGAGGAATCGAAGCGATATCTATCGAGCCCACCTTTGCTTCACACCCCGAAGGTAGACGAAAAGCTTTTCTTATATCTGGCAGTGCCCGAAATAGCGGTAAGTGAGGTACTAGTTCGAGAAGAGCAAGGTACGCAATTCCCTGTTTATTATGTAAGCCGGACTTTAAGAGATGCTGAAACTAGATACCCACACTTAGAAAAATTAGCACTTGCATTAATAAGCGCATCTAGAAAGCTAAAACCATATTTCCAATATCACCCAGTATGTGTGTTAGCCAATTATCCTCTCCGAAATGTCTTACATAAGCCCGAGCTGTCAGGCCGATTGGCCAAATGGGCAGTCGAACTTGGCGGGCACGATATTGAATATCAACCCCGAACGGTCATCAAGTCTCAAATCTTGGCTGACTTCGTGGCCGATTTCACACCAACCCTCGTGCCCGAAGTGGAAAAAGAACTTCTACTAAAATCGGGTACATCATCGGGGGTATGGACTGATAACTAGCGATTCTAGTCCATTTTACACTCCTTTTCACTAGAGTTTTGACTAAAAATGTATACAAAATAGTCCCAAAGGCTTACATGTCGTACTTGTTTGCAGGGTTTGATAAAAAAGGTGACAACTAGTCAAAATCAGCTCAAAAAGGAGTGAAACATGCACAAGTACAAGGACAAGTCCAAGCACAGTTTAAATAATACCCACTGCGGACCACACAAAATGGGGTGCGGCCGCAGTGAGGAGATTCAGAGAGTGCTGATTCCGGAAACCTAAGCAGTGCGGCCACAAAGCATTTCGTGCAGACCGCACTGGATTCACCGCGGCCGAACTCCATATTGTGCGGTCCGCAAAGAAGGAGTTTAGAGAGTTGAAGATTTGGAGCTAATTGCCAATGCGGTCCGCGGTCCTTTTTATGCGGGCCGCAACAGAAGCCACCGCGGTCGCGGTCCATTTTATGCGGCACGCGGTGGCCAAGTTCAGAGAGCAGAGTTTAAAGCCAAGAAGCCTCACTGCGGCGACACTCGAATTTGTGCGGACCGCACTACCCCCGCAGGGGTATTTTTGTCCAGAAAATTCGGCCTAGTATAAATACTTTCTTTTCACATTTTTAGGTTGTCTTTTGTAATCTGACTTGGGGCTGAGCACGTGAACAACTCTTTTATTCCTTTTTGAGTAAATTTGGGCTACTATTACGCTGAATCTCTATTATCTTAGTTTGTAATTAATTATTATGGTTATTTCTTCATCTAATTTCTTATTTTCTTCCCTAATTATGAGTAGTTATACCCACTAGCTAGAGTTGTGGCTCAACCCTAGTGTGCGTATTTGATGGGTCTTCAGTTTTAAGGCTTGAATGTGTATGGGTGTTTGATATTTGGACCAATTTATGTTTTCCATGTTGAATTAGTGGTTGCAAACACTAATTTGTGCCTTAATGAATTGGGTTCTTCTTGAGAAAGAGAACTTGCGTCTAGGAAAATTGGTCCAACAAGGAATTGGGGCATATTCAAGAGATTGATAGCCCCAATTAAAGGGTTAAACCTAGAAATAGTAATACCCGACTTGAACCTCAATTGCTTGCTCAATTGTAATACCCAATTGGTCTTGAGAAAGTCAATTTGGGCAAAATCACTCAAACTACCAAGAGGTATAGAGTGAGAACTTTCGTGCATTGGTTATATCGTAATCCCCATCATAACATTCTTGCCTTAGACTTGAGAATCCGTCAAATATCCACCTAGTAGCGGGTCACTTCCCTAGTGCCTCTTTAACCTATTAGAAACCCCTTTAGCAAATCTTAGCTTAATTTAGCATCTTATTAGCATAATATTAGAAGTAATCGAAAAGACCAACTATGATTGGAAGTGCAATTAAGAGTAGTGCACATTGCTAGTTTGGATAGGAAACCAACTCCAACTTCTAGCTCCCTGTGGATTCGATCCCGACCTATTCGGGTAAAAGCTGCATCGACCCGCTCTTGCCACTCTATAGTGGTTCAGGGTTGGCACCGATAACCTTTTTGGCGCCGTTGACGGGGAGCTAACGATTTTGGCTATCTATCTGAATAGCTTTGTGTATTGCTTTTCTTTCCTTCTGTGTTACTAATCTTTGTTTGACGCCTATTCAGGTACAAAATGGCGGCAAACAACAACAATGACCCTCTTGGAAATGTGATCCCGGGGGAGGAGGTTGATGATATCGGCGAGGATGAGGTGCCTCTTGTACCTCAAGGACAACGGAGAGGCCGCCGGGCCAATGCTAATGCCAATGATGATATTCCAGACCTCCCCCACCACCTCCAAGAGTGGCCCCTCGAGTGCTTCCCAACCAAGGATATGCCAGTGCAATTGTCCTATCCCAGATTCCGGCGGGCAATTTTCAAATTACCAATGTGATGCTGACCTTGCTGGAGCAACGAGGATATTTCACGGGTGCTCCCGATCAAAATGCCTACAAGCACCTCAAGGGTTTTGTTGATACATGTTGGGGGAGCAAGCAAACCAACGTATCCGAGGATGCCTTGCGGTTGAGACTCTTCCCTTTCTCTCTTCGGGGGAAGGCACTTGACNGATGGTACCTATTCTTTTGATAGGTCGTTGCCCTTTACAGGAGTGACATAGTGGATCAAATGATCCTCGGGATCTGTGGTTCCGTCATATACCCTCAAGTAGGGTGGCATCTTGAAGGTTCTTGGGATAGGGTGAGGGGCAGCTTCTTCAGTGTATGGTTGTTCAACGAACCTCCCCACGTCGCATTTTGGTAGCAACTTGGGAGCACCGGGGATCTTGTCTACCCTCTCCTGATGTTCTTTCATTTGGTCACGGAGTGCCTTGTTTTCATTCTCCATTTCTTCCATCTTCTTTAGGATGGCTGTTAGCGTGCCGTCGTTGGCTGTGCCTCGATGGGTTTGTTATTTGCTCGTGCAGCTTCAGGTTCACCCACGGCAGCAGTGGTACCTACCGTTTTTATACACCTGACGTTACTTTGCGGTGACTTCTCAACCAAGCCACTTAGAGTGCTTGTTAGCCATTCTTCCAGTAGCTTCTTGACCACCGGGGGTGCTTCCTTAGCCGCAGATGTGGAAGCTCCTTTTTCATGCAAGATCGTCAGATCTTCGGATGGGGAAGATGAGATCTCTGCACCTGGCGTGATGCTAGGGGTTGCATTCAAAATGCCCTCGTCACCGGCCTCGTTGAGAGGATCAAGGAGATTGGCTGTAACACCCACTATCGCTTTCATTCTGGTGTTATTTTCAGCCATCTTCTGTTTTCGTGTGGTGTAGAGAATCGTAGTTGGTTGCTCTCTAGGTGGATACTATGATTATGATTCTCGAAATCCCCACAGACGGCGCCAAATTGTTTGGCTCAAAAGTTATCGATATTACTTTGCAAGCTTAAAAACAATCAAAAGTAGGAAAGGGTAAATCGTAATCAAATATAATAGACCTAGAGATGAAAAATGAAGTTGTTGTTGTAGATCTAATAGTGTAAAATGATAATATGAACTCAAGAGAAAGTATTCGTTAGAGATAGAGATAGAGAGAGAGTAGGAGAAAATGAGAGAGTTGTATTATTCCAGAATCCTCCTTTTTTACATTGTGAAGGTCTCCCTTATATAGTAGGAGACCTCCCTCGAAATAATCAAAAAGATACAAAAATAGGTAACGTTTTCTTAGTGAAGACACTGAGTCTTAAACGATGTCGCTTTTGTCCCCACGTCCAAGTCGTACTCTTACGTTAGTTGACGTATACTCACTGGGCATACCCATTGGCGTAGAGACGTTGACTGTCAAATTTGACCCTATACAGAACCCTGCTAACCCCCGAGGGGAAGAGAAAGAAGTCTTATGGACAATGCATTGACTAACTTAGCCACGGAAGTCACAGTCCAGTGACCGACCACTTAATCAGTGTACCGTTTGGGCTCAAAAAATTATTGATGACTGTTAGCCACCAAACCAATGACAATGAGCCACCTCTCTATACATGCTACCGCTATTTCCACCACCCTTCTCTTTGGCATTTGCATTTTCGGCCGAAATGTTTGAAATTTCACCATCCTATATCTTCTGCATTAATTGACTGTGTGAATATAATCTTTCTGTGATTTTGTTGACCTATGCTTTATATGAATAATGAATTAATATTTTTGGACACGGAATTGAACGTTTGAGTTTGCTCTGCTGGCTCAGATTTGTTGGGACAAACGATTGTGTTATCTCCCTTGCAATAAATTCGAATGTGAATTCAAATTTTTAAATTTAATTTAATGAGTTTAATTTTAAAATTTTGCAGCACTAAATATATTTTACTATTGAAATTATGAGTTTAATCGAAAATACTAGTTTCAATTGAACTCATAAACAAGAACCATCTGCGACTGCATCTAATAGTATACAAACATGCTAAGAAGAGTACTTTACTATAGTTCTACCATCTTACCTTTATAAGTTAAAAAAAAAAATTCGATTCTCGTGAATTTTTTATTTTTTTCCTTTCCTTTGCGAAACGCCTTCACTTCTAAAAGAGTTTTTGTTCCTTTAAAAAGAAAAAAGAAAAAAGAATATGCAGTGAATTGCTGCATAAACGAGATCCATCTGCCACTTATTTTGATTGTTTTTCTAAAATATACACTTTAGCAATAATATTCTAGTTCGTTACTCAAATGGTCAATCAACTTTTCGAAATTATCCAATAAAATTATGTTTCTTTCGTTTGTAACGGAAAATTCACTAAATCATGCATATAATCTCAAAAGGTCACTAAACTATGCATATAATCAGAAGGTCACTCGACCAGCTTTATCAAACTTTTGATGGAACTAAAGAACTTCTTCACCCAAAATATTTCTTGAGAAAGAAACACCTTCCTCATTACAAATTCAAATAGTCTGTAAATTTCAAAAAAGAAAAAAACAATCAAATAGTCCGTAAAATTCAAAACTTCCAAAAACTGCACAGTCGAAAGCTAAATATATATTCTATTCCCTAATTTTCATTCTGTAATATTTCGAGAGTGTTCACCCAAGAATAGTGTGGAGAGAACCCTACAGTTTAAAAGAAGTCCGAAACAAATTAGTGTAACGTCAAATCAAACAGCCCATTGAATTGGGGGTACAAGAATCATTTGAGAATTGGGAGTACAAGAATCATTTGAGAATTGGGTATCATTGGGCAAAAAATTATCTCACTAATATATGTGGCGGACACAACAGAATAAAGGTGTTGAAAATCATATCTATGCTTTTCACCATTTAATTTGTTTCATTGAATATAGTCCACAAAGAGAGGCTTCTCGCTACTCCCTCCGGTTCATAATAAGTAACAATTTTTTTTTTTTTTTATTTTTGTCTAAAATAAGTGTTCATTTATATAATCAAGAAAAAATTCAATTTGTTTTTCCAACATTACCCTTATGTATGTATCCCTAAAAAGTCATTTACTCATCACATTTGAGAAGAAAAGTAAGTACTACTATAACTATGGTGCAACATTTAATGAATGGTAGTTTAGTCACACTAATTACTTTCGTCTAGAATTTAGTATTTTTTTATGAGTGTACCAAAAGCAAATTAGTCATTTATTGTGAACAGTAGGGAGTATTACTGGATCACTCTATGTTAAGGTGACTACTCATGGCCAACAAGCATAATAGTCTTTTTGCAACGAACCAAAAAGGGAATAGGTTCACATAAACTGGAACAGAGGGAGTAATTCATCGGGCCTTTCATAGAGGTCTTCGGTAGTGTTTAACACGTTTAAAACTCTTCCAACACTCTGTAAGACTAAGGGCGAGTTAGCATTTGAGTTACTTGTTCGGTCGAACTCAAAATTTTTTGTTTAAACACTGCATTTGTTTTAAGAAATTTATTGCATATGTACAAATTATTAATTTAAAATCCAATAACTTAAAATTATTAAAATATCAAATGCTAGGCTTTAAATTCTGGCTTTGCCTAGATGTAAGAGCTTTCAAATTCTTTCATGACTTACGTGCAACTTGTCTTTCATTTGTGTTATTCCTTTTGCAGACCATGAAGAGCATTATTCTATTTTTCCAACTTTTGTCATTTCATTTAGTAATAATTAATACTACTGTTACTACATAAATCTATAATCTTGTGTTTTTTCGTTCTGTTTCCAAATATTATTTTCCATATTTATGAATTCAATAGAAATTTAAAATAAAATAATTAAAAAAAAGACGAAGAAGAAAGATTAGACCCCTAATCATCTTTTTGTCTCATAACGACAGAATTTCTAATTCGATACGATTCGAGTATTTATTTTCTTTTCTCTACTATGTGCAATATTTTTAAGAAACACGATTTATATTTTGGGTTTTTTAATATCCCGAAGCACTTTTTTTAATAAAGAATAACTTTTTTGAATGAAATAGAATGACAAAAATAAATGATGAAATAACAATAACAACATAGTAATAATGATACTACGATCAAACTATTGAAGTTTGTAGACATTCAAATTTTATTCAATTTTGACCATGTAAAATCTGGTCTTAATTCCAAAATACAAAACATGTTGGACCAAATCAAGTTAAATTATTTAAGGCCAAGAAATGGATTTAAATCATAAGTCCAACTTTATTTGGGCTAGTCCATTGAGTTGGCCTTCAAGAGATGAGTCCACTTTATTATCATAAGGTTCATGCCACGTAACAAATGTAGTGGTACGCCAAGTCTCGAGGACATGCGTAAGTGATGTAGCATGTCAAGTCAAATGCAAAGACCAATTACATGTCGCCAAGTGTTCAAAATGACAAGTCCAGTCAATTATACACAAGCTTATCACATAGCCTTTGTGATAAGTTTGATGACTCAAATTGGCCAATCAAATTGGAGGAAAAAGGTTTGTATTCATCATAAACTCTCTTCCCCTACAACTATAAATAGGGGCCTCCAGAAGGCCAAAAAGGGGAGACAAAAAGAAAAATACATAGAGAATCTCTCCTCTCCAGTGGTGATTCGTAATTCTTCCACATACCAAGAAGTCATCATCTCCAAGTGGTGAGCCGCAAGTTTCCATCCTCCACGTTTGTGATCAAAATCTGTCTCCGCATTCGCGGTCATATCGTAACAACAAGTGGTCCATCAATTCAAGAACATGCGAAGCTTTCGAATTGATAGTTGTGAGGAGAAGAATCAGTGGATTACATCTTGTAACGGGAGTTCTGGTGCATTTGTGTACGAGCTCCAGCATATTATGCTGGACCGGTATACTTTGCTAACTCCTGTAAAATTTGCGGGATACTGGAGCACCAGTGCTCCAAACTCCAGTATATTATACTGGACAATTATACTTGCTGGAACTCCCGTAAAATTTGCGGGAGTTCCAGCATAATTATGCTTGAACTCCTGTAAAATTTGCAGGAGTTCCAGCATAGTTATCCTGGAACTCCCGTAAAATTTACGGGAGTTCAAGCATACTTATGCTGGAACTCCCGTAAAGTTTGCGGGCGTATTTTTCCGGATTTTGAACAGTGTTTTCGCTCAGATTTAAAGTGGCTAAATTTCGATGACTTTTGAAACTTGGCTATTTTTCAACGACCAGTGGTAAATCTGGCTATTTTTGAATTTCTCCCAAAAATAAAAGGATCTTTTCTTGTTGTAATTTAAAACTGGACCAAATGTTAAAAGAAACTAAAAGGATATTGGATGCTTAAAATCCTTTAAACGTAAATTATACATTATTCACATATTATATATTATTTTTAATTTAAAAGATTTTGTTAAAAACTATTTAAGTTATTTTTTCTTTAAATTTGGACGTCAACATAAATCCATATTCAGGCCATGAAGAGCTGTCAAAGGAAATACATGTCTAATTTTTATGTAATCCATTAGAAATGATCAGAACTATCAGGATTAGGGAGCTATTATTAAGAGAAAACTATCCTCTATAGCCCCTCAAAATTTTAATGGCCCATATTTTTTTTTATTTACACGAAACGGCCCTTCGGCCCAAACATATTACATCTAAAAGTCCGAAATATATCTTTTGTATATTTTTTGTATAGTGACAGTCTATTTTGTATATTTTTGTATAGTGACAGTCGATTTTGTATATATTTTTTATAGTGAGTGTCTATTTTGTATATATTTTATATAGTGGTAGTCTAGTGTATATAAATTATATAGTGGCAGTACATTTAGTATATTTTTGTATAGTGACAATCTATTTTGTATATATTTTGTATAGTGATAGTCTATTGTATATAAATTGTATAGTGACAGTCTATTTTGGTATATTTTTTGTATAGTGACAGTCTATTTAATATATACTGCATAAAAATTGTATATAGAGTGGATTGTGCATCTTGCAATGTATCCATAATATATCATTAATGTATTCCGGGCGCTTTTGTGTATCCAAAGTGTATAGACTGATGTACAGTGTATAATTTTGTATATAAAAAGTGTATCGTGCATTACTACGTAGTGATGTAGTAAAATGTATATATGAAAGATTTTTTTGGAATTTAATATTGTGTTAAAAATTACAACGATGATAGTTATTGACAATTTATATCCATTATATAGTATTTATTTGAATGTACATTTACGTTCTTTGTATGTAAAGAGGTATTTAATTTAAAGAGTGAAGAACATATTATATTGTGTATTAAATGAATAAATAAATCGATGAAATGAAAATCATAAGAATAACAATATATTACTTTGAAGATGACCGTCTGCTTTCATTTAGCCAATTAAGAGTCAACAATAACAAAAATTAAAAATAATTTACATAATCTTTTGATAGTCAGAAAAAGTTAGGTACCTAAAATGACATGAATTTTTTTTTTCAAAGATTAAATACCATAAGCGGTATTTTTGATAATAAGAAAACTGATTTTGCATATCATTAATGGTTGATTGAAACGACTCAATGGCAACAAAATCTACCGCATTTGGGAAAATTTAGGATAGCCAATATAATTTATTTGGGGCTATAAATTATATGGATCAATTCATGGCTAGCAGGTGATAATAGTTTCCACCGACCGCCTACTAATGAAATTTGCCCTATTATTAAGCACGTACATTGGTCCAAAATACACATTTGGGCCTGGTGGAGATGTGTCTTCGCAGAAATGGCACCAGGTAGCCACTTTTGATGTACTACTTAAGTATAAAATTTTGTTGGAACGCCTTATTTGGTCATCCACATTTAACATATACTTACTTCTAAAAAAAAGTTTATCTGATACTTAATTTTTGAGTAACTTCATATACGTTTTTCTCTTCTTCTTCGATACTGCTTTCTTTTTCTCTATATTAATGTCCTATGTATCCACGAGCTTCATTGCTGCTTTCTTCTTCTCTGTATTCATGTCTCATATATTCAGTCGTCGTCGTCTTAGTTGCAAAATGCCATTGTAGGTTGTGCTTAGGGTTTCTTCTTTTTTCTTTATTACAAAATGAGTTTGTTAAATTTGTTGGTATTTTGATAATTTGATGATTGGGGTTTGTTATGTTATTTAAAATTTATATTCAAATTAAGCTCATTTGGAGTAGAATTGAGCGTTGAATTGTTAAGATTCGAAGAACAAGTTTAAATTTAAGAGCTTAAGATCCGATTTTTGAAGTTGTATTGAAGAGATAAAACTACTTAAGATCCAAATTTTCTAAAGTTGCATTAGAAAGATAATGTAACGATCCGACCAGTCGCTTTGCGTAATTGAGCCCTATTTCCTCTGTTGAAGCTTCCTGTATGTGTATTTGTGATTTTATGATTTGCAAGGATGGTTGGTTTCGTTTCGGGGAAGTTTTGGAATGATTTTAACCCTTTGATTCTTGGTTTAGAAGCTTAAGTTGAAAATATTAACCGAGGTTTAACTTTTGCGAAAACGACCTTGAAACGGGTCTTGATGGCTCAGATAGGTCTGTATCATGATTTGAACTGGGCGTATGCCTGAAACTGAATTCGAAGGTCCCTAGGTTGATTTGTCATGCTTTCTGTAAGTTGGCAATTTGAGGTTAGAAATTACCTTAAGTTTGACCGTAGGTTGACTTTATTATTATCGGGTTCGAATTTTGATTTTAGGACTTGGAATAAGTCCGTTTTGCTATTTGGAACTTGTCTACAAAATTTAGTGTAATTCGAAGTTGGTTTGATAGGAATCGAATGCTTGGTTGTGATTCTGGAGATTTTTGAGTTTCCTTTTGAATTTCATGCGTTTTGATGTCTTGTTCGTGGTTTTGAATGTTATTTTGGTATTTTGATTGCGCGAGTGAGTGCGTATGATACTTTTAGACTTGTGTGGATATTTGGTGTGGAGCTCCAGGGCTCGGGTGAGTTTCGGATGTGTTTCGAATTGATTTGAACTCATTCCAGGTTGTTGGTGTGCCGGTGCTCCAGTTATCACAATTGCGAGCACCAATATCGCAATTGTGATCATAGCAAGGGGTTCTCATGTATCACATTTGCGACACCGTGATTGCATTTTCGAAGTTAGGGTTGGGCTGGGTATGGTCGCATTTGCGGAAAGGACATACTTCGCAAAGGCGAAGTCAGTATCGCGTTTGCGACATTTACCTGGGTTGTCAAGCACCGCATTTGCGAGCTACTATTCGCATTTGCGAGGGTCTGCAATTGCGACTTCTACACCTGAACAAAAGGGTTGGAAAAATGGGACTTAGTCTCATTTTCACATTTTAGAACCCTAGACTGGGTAGGAGACGATTTTGAGGAGATATTTTTACCTACAACTATTGGGTAAGTGCTTTTGACCATTTTTCAGTTATATTACATGATTATATGTGAGATTTAACCCCTAATCCATGGAATTTGAAGAGAAACTTAGGAAAATTTTGTCTATATTTTGAAAAATAAAAACTTGGGATTCAAGAGTTGAATTGGACTCAAATTTGAAAATAAAATACATATATGGACTCGTGAGGTTATGGGTAGTCAAGATCTACCCTTGGGCTCGAATTATGATCGAGCGGCCCGGGGTTAACTATATTGACTTTTGGAAAAGTGTGTAAAGATCTTAGCTTTATTAATCGGAATTGGTTCTTTTGCATTGTTTGATGATATTAAGTCATTTGTTATTAGATTTGAGCCGTGCGGAGGCAAATTTTAAAGGGAAAGCTATTTTTAAGTGCTGATTTTGCCTAGTTGAGGTAAGTATCTTACCTAACTTTGTGTGAGAAAACTATCCCTTAGGATTTGGGTTTGATTGTACTATTTGAACTATGTGGAAGACATGTACATGAGGTGACGAGTCTGTACACGGGCTTATATATGAAAATTGATCTGTTTAAACTCTTAGGTTACTTATAAGCATTTAATTGAATTTGTTATTTAATTGTCCTATCTTTCGTTGTCAAGTTTATTCTTATATGCATTAATTTAAGTTGTTATTACATGTTCTATTTTTCATTGTCGAGGTTACTCCTATATGCATATATTAGTAGTTGTTATTACATGCCATCATTTCCATTATTGAGTTACTGTCATGCATTTAGTCATATTTGCTATTTCATGCAATCTCTTTATTATTGAGCTTATGTCTTGCATTTGAATTTGAAGTATCCACTTCATGAAAATACCTTTATTGTTGAGTTATAGATAGAAGTTGTAGTTGTTAAGAGCTATTAACAGGTTGTGGTAGAAGTTGTTGATTATTGAAATATCTTTCCTTGTTGAGTTATTTCCCGTTCATTTTTTGTTATTAAGATTCTTATACATATTGTAGTTGAGCTGTAGGCTATGTGTTGTGGTGACATTTGTATTGTTGATTTTGGCTATACTATGGCATATGGGCACGTGTGATGCGAGTTAATTAGGGTGGTGTGATATTGATGCACATAAGGCGGTATGAGGGTGGTGTATTGATATGCATGCGGCAAGATAATGTGGGGTTTATGCACGTGTTGCTTGTAAGAGAATTATTTGAAGCCACGCGGCGAGATAAGGGGGCTAAAGCGCGTGAAGCTATTTCGCAAAAGAATATTTTTAAAAATTAATGCAAGGCTCACGCGCCGATATAAGGAAGATTGTGATTGTGATTTGTGAAATGTGAATATGAGGTGTGGTACCTCGGTGTGATTCTTGTTGTACATTCAATGTTGGAAATGCTTGTTGATTTGAAATATTATTGTTTTGTTTCCTTACCTCATTCCATTCGTATTATGATTGTAATTGGTTACTTGTCGTCTTTATCATATGCACACTCTTTGTTGTCATTTGTTACTTTTATTCCCGTTTTTAGTCTTATATTAATAAATTACTTTATTGTCATTTATAGCCTTTGCTTTCCTGTTGTTAGATTATATTAGTATTCTGCACAGGTTTCTATATCTGGTAGGTGTATTGACCTCACCTCGTCATTACTCTACAGAGGTTAGGTTTGATACTTACTGGGTACCATTGTGGTGTACTCATTCTACGCTTCTGCATATTTTTGTGCAGATCCAGATACTTCTATACGTGCCGGACACTAGTGAATTGATTCAGATGCTTCGGAGTCTTCAAGGTATACCTGCTCGACACTCGCAGGCCTCAGAGTCACCTTCTCATATTGACTTTACTGCTATTTATCTTCACTTTCCAAATAGTATTGTATTTTGAGATTTCTAGTGTACTTCTTTAGAGATTATGTCTTTGTACCACCGGTTTTGGGGATTATATGACTATTGTACCATTTTGTTTTTATTATGTTGGTTATCTGTTTAATTTAATATCTTAGTTGTTATTTCTGCTAAATTTCTATGTGTGTTAGGCTTACCTTGTCTTAGAGACTAGGTGCCATCACGACTACCTAAGGTGGGATTTTGGGGTCGTGACAAGTTAGTATTAGAGTTTGAGGTTTGTAGGTGCTACAAATTATAAGCAAGTTTAGTAGAGTCTTGCGGATCGGTATGGAGACGCCTGTACTTATCTTCGAGAGGCTACAGAACTATTAAGAAATTCTACACCCTTGATTCCATATCATGCGAATTTGTCGATTTTAAAATCTGAGCATTTGTCTTTCTATTCTCTCATAGATGGTGAGGATGTGCATTGCCGGATCGGATAAGTAGATACTCGCATCTCCTGCTAGATCTGCGAGAGGTCGGGGATGAGGTAGAGGCCGAGGAGGGGCACGTGCTACAGCTAGAGCACCTGCTTGACTAGCGACAGAGGAGCCACTAATTGGTCTGGTTGGGGGACAGGCACCTGAAGCGCCTGAGGCGTCTATTGTTACCCATAGAATCCAGGAGACCTTAGCACATTTTCTGAGTATGTTCGGAACATTAGCTCGAGTGGGATTGATCCCAGTTGTATCATCTACGTCTCAGACTGGGGGAGGAGCTCAGACTCCCGTGACCCGTACTCTGGAGCAGTGGGTCTATGTTGATCGGGATTCGGGAGTTTTACTAGCACAACAAGTTACTCTGGTTCATCCTAAGGTCAGGCCAGAGGCATCTGAGGAGGAGTAGAGAAGACATGAGAGGTTCGAGAAGTTTGATCCTCCTACTTACAGTGGTGCAGTTATTGAGGATGTACAAAGTTTTCTAGATAAGTGCCACCATATTCTCCGCACCATGGGCATTGTGGAGGTGAGCAGATTCGCCTTTTATACATTTCAACTGCCAGGAGTAGCATATAGGTAGTGGCGGCTTATGAGGAGTGTAGGCCAGCCGATGCAGCGCCACTCACTTGGGCTCTGTTTTCAGATATGTTTTTAAGGGAGTTTGGTCCTCAGACCCTCCGGGATGCATGGCGCACAGAGTTCGAGTAGCTGCGTCAGGAGACTATGACGGCGTCGGAGTATGCCATTAGGTTAAGTGAGTTGTCCCATCATGCACCTGCTTTGCTTTCTACAGTTAGAGAGCGAGTCCATAGGTTCATCGAGGGGCTCAGTTATGTTCTTAGATTCAGTATGGCTCGGGAGTTGGAGACGGATACTCCGTTTCAGCAGGTTGTGGAGATCGCTCGGAGGATAGAGCATATGCATGGCCAGGGAAGAGAGAATAGGGAGACCAAGAGGTCCCGAGATTCTAGAAGATTTAGTGGTTCCCACGCTGCAATTTTAGATCACCATGGAAGAGGATATATAAGTCGACCAGTTCATTCTGCACTTCCATCTACTCATAGTACTCTAGCCATTCCGAGGTCTCAGATCTCCCATTATGCACAGTCACTTTCCAGTGCACCTCGTGTAGGAGGTGCCTTCAACGGTTAGTCTAGCTGACTGGGTCAGATTCAGTTTTAGCAGTCACGCCCGCCGAGAGGTTGTTTCGAGTGTGGTGATACCAGGTATATGGTAAGGGAGTGTTGAGGGGTGCACTTCCACAGACTACATAGGCTCCACGGATCCCACAAGGTCCACAGGGTTCACAGGCCATGGTTGCCGCTCCACCTACACTGCCAGCTAGGGGTGGAGGTCAGGCAGGTAGAGGTCATCCTAGAGGAGGAGGCCAGACTCGTTTCTATGCTTTCCCTGGTAGGACGGAGGCGGTCGCATCAGATGCTCTCATCACATGTATTGTTTCAGTCTGTCAGATGGATGCATCACTTTTATTTGATCCGGGTTCCACTTATTCCTATGTGTCATCTTATTTTGCTCCATATTTGAATATATCTCGTGATTCTTTGAGTGGCCATGTATATGTGTCTATGCTGTGGGAGATTCTATAATTGTAGACTGTGTTTATCGATCATTTTTGGTCACTATCGATGGTTATGAGAACAGAGTTGACCTTTTGCAACTTAGTATGGTGGATTTTGATGTGATATTGGGCATGGATTGGTTGTCGCCCTATAACACTATTTTGGATTGTCACGCCAATAGTGTGATATTGTCTATGCCAGAGTTTCCATAGTGGGAGGGAAGGGGTACATTGGATAATATTCCTAGCAGGGTGGCGTCCTTTCTATAGGCACCGTGAATGGTTGAGAAGGGGTGCGAATCATATTTAGCCTTTGTAGGGGATGTGAGTGCTGATACTCCTACCGTCGAGTCAATTCCGGTAGTGAGAGATTTCCTAGATATGTTTCCAGCAGACCTACAAGGCATGCTACCCGATAGGGATATCGATTTTGGTATTGACCTAGTGCCGAGCACTCAGCCCATTTCTATTCCACCATATTGTATGGCACTGGTGGAGTTGAAGGAATTAAAGGAACTACTTCAAGAGTTGCTTGCTAAGGGTTTCATCTGACCGAGTGTCTTGTCTTGGGGTGCTCCAATTCTATTTGAGAAGAAGAAAGATAGCTCTATGAGGATATGTATTGATTACAGGCAACTGAACAAGGTTACGGACAAGAACAAGTACCCATTATCGCGTATTGATGATCTGTTCGACTAGCTTCAGGGTGCTAGAGTATTCTCGAAGATTGATTTGAGATCTGAGTACCATCAGGTTATGATTCGGGATTCAGATATTTTGAAGACTGCTTTTAGGACTCGGTATGGTTACTATGAGTTTTTGGTGATGTTATTCGGTTTGGCAAATGCCCCCGCAGCCTTTATGCACTTGGTGAACGGTGTGTTCCAACCATATCTTGATTTTTTCGTCATCATGTTTATTGACGTCATATTGGTATATTCTCACAACCGGGAGGATCATGAGTAGCACTTCGGGATCGTGCTCCAGACCTTGAGGTAGAAAAAGCTATATGCTAATTCTCCAAGTGTGAGTTTTGGCTTGATTTGGTTGTATTTTTTGCCCATGTGGTGTCTAGTGAGAGGATTAAGGTGGATCCAAAGAAGGTGGAGGCAGTTCAGAGTTGGCCTAGACCGTCTTGTGCTATTGAGATATGAAATTTTCTAGGCTTGTCCAGGTATTATTGACGTTTTGTGGAGGGTTTTTCATCCATTGCAGCTTCTTTGACTAGATTAACTCATAAGGGTGCCCCATTCAGGTGGTCCAACGAGTGTGAGGAGTGCTTTCAGAATCTCAAGACTTCCTTGACTACAACTCCAATTCTGGTTTTACTTCAACATCAGGTTCTTATATAGTTTATGGTGATGCTTTGTGGATTAGAATTGGGTGTGTATTGATGCAAGAGGGTAGAGTGATTGATTATGCTTCACGTCAACTGAAGCCCCACGAAAAGAACTACCAGCACATGATTTGGAGTTGGCAACCATTATCCGTGCATTGAAGATTTGGAGGCACTATCTCTACAACGTGTCTTGTGAGCTATTTACAGATCACAGGAGTCTACAACACTTGTTTAAGCAAATTGATCCGAACTTGAGGCAATGAATGTGGTTAGAGCTATTAAAGGACTATGATATCGCATTCATTATCATCCCGGAAAGGCCAATGTGGTGTCTGATGCCTTGAGTAGGAAGGCTGAGAGCATAGGGAGTCTTGCTTATATTGAGTCGGAGAGAGACTATTAGAATTGGATGTTCAGGATTTGGCCAATCAGTTTGTGAGGTCTGATATTTTTGAGCCGAACCGGGTTCTTGCCTGCGTGGTTTCACGGTCTTCTTGGTTTGAGCGCACTAAGGTGTGTCACTATGATGACCCCCATTTTCTTGTCCTTAAGGACACGGTGCAGCACGGTGATGCCAATGATGTTTCTATTGGAGATGATGGGGTGTTGCGAATGCATGGCCGGATATGTATGCCTAATGTGGATGGGTTTTGTGAGTTGATTCTGGAGAAGGCCCATAGTTCACGATTTTCCATTCATCTGGTTCTTCGAAGATGTATCATGATTTGAGGCAGCACTACTGGTGGAAAAGAATGAAGAAAGATATTGTGGAGTATGTGGCTCGGTGTTTGAACTGTAAGCATGAGAAGTACGAGCATTAGAGACCTGGCAGTTTGCTTTAAAGGCTTGATATTCCAGAGTGGAAGTGGGAGCGTATCACCATGGATTTTGTAGTTGTACTTCCACGGATCATGAGGAAATTTGATGCATTGTGGGTTATTGTGGATAGACTAACCAAGTCTACACACTTCATTTCGGTTGTGACTACCTACTCTTCAAAGCAATTGGCTCAGATCTATATTCGTGAGATTATTCGTCTTCATGGCGTGCCGACGTCTATTAACTCTGATCGAGGCACGCAATTCACATCACATTTTTGGAGATCTTTGCAGGGTGAGTTAGGCACACAGGTCGAGCTAAGAACGACATTTCATCCCCAAACGGTCGGGCAGTACGAGCGTACTATTCAGATATTAGAGGACATGCTCCGTGCCTTTGTTATGGATTTCGAGGGTTCATGGGATAAATTCCTACTACTCGTAGAGAACGCTTATAACAACAGCTACCAATCGAGTATTCAGATGGCTCCTTATGAGGCTTTATATGGGAGGCAGTGTTGTTCTCTAGTTGGTTGGCTTGAGCCAGGGGAGGCTAGCTGTTGGGCACTGAGTTGGTTTGGGATGCCATGGAGAAACGCAAGTTGATTCAGGATCAACTTCGTACATCACAGTCTAGGCTGAAGAGTTATGCTGATCGGAGGGCTCGTGATATAGAATTTATGATGGGAGAGCGGGTTTTGCTTAGAGTTTCACCCATGAAGGGTGTGATGAGGTTTAGGAATAAGGGCAAGTTGAGCCCTAGGTATATTGGTCCTTTTGAGATCCTTGAGAGGATTGGTGAGGTGGCCTACAGACTTGCATTGCCACCCAACTTATCGGGAGTTCACACAGTGTTCCACATTTTCATGCTCCACAAATATTTTGGTGATCCATCACATGTATTAGATTTAGGATCAATCCAATTGGACAAGGATTTGACTTATGTTGAGGAGCCGGTGGCTATCTTAGACAAGCAGGTCCGAAAGTTGAGGTCAAAGAACATTGCTTCAGTGAAGATTCAATGGAGGGTCAACCGCTCGAGGTGGTGACCTGGGAGACCGAGCATGACATGTGGATCCATTATCCTCACATTTTTTCCACTTCAGGTATGTCTCTATGTACGTTCGAGTACCAACGTTTGTTTTAAGAGGGGGAGAATGTAATAATCCGACCGTTCGCTTTGTGTATTTGAGCCTCGTTTCCCGTTTGAAGCTTCCCGTATGTGTATTTTGGTTTTATGACTTGCGAGGATGGTTTGTTTCATTTTTGGAAAGTTTTGGAATGATTTGGACCCTTTGATTATTAGTTTAGAAGCTTAAGTTGGAAATATTGACCGAGATTTGACTTGAATGAATACAACCCCGAAACGGGGTTTTATGGCTCTGATAGGTTCGTATCATGATTTTGTACTTGGGCGTATGCCCAGAATTGAATTCGGAGGTCCCTAGGTTGATTTGTCATGTTTTGCCGAAAGTTGACAATTTGAGGTTAGAAATTTCCTTAAGTTTGACCACGGATTGACTTTATGGCTATCGGGTTCGGATTTTTGTTTTTGGACTTTGATTAGGTCCTTTTTTCTATTTGTAACTTGTCTATAAAATTTGGTGTAATTCGAAGTTGGTTTGATAGGAATCAGATGCTTGGTTGTGATTCTAGAGATTCTTGAGTTTCCTTTTGAATTTCATGCGTTTTGATGTCCGATTTGTGATTTTGGATGTTATTTTGGTGCTTTGATCACGCGAGTGAGTTCGTATGACGTGTGTAAGTGATGTAGCATGCCAAGTCAAATGGATGGACCAATTATATATCGCCAAGTGTTCAAAATGACAGGTCCAATCAATTATATACAAGCTTATCACATAGCTTTTGCGATCAGTTTGATGACTTAAATTGCCCAATCAAATTGGAGGAAAAAGGTTTGTATTCATCACAAACTCTCTTCCCATACAACTATAAATAGGGGCCTCCATAATGCCAAAAAGGGGAAACAACAAGAAAAATACATAGAGAATCTCTCATCTCCGGTGGTGATTCGTTAGTCTTCCGCATAGCAAGAAGTCATCATTTCCAAGTGGTGAGCCGAAAGTTTCTATCCTCCACGTTTGTGATCAAAATCTGGCTCTGCATTCGTGGTCAAATCGTAACAACAAGTGGTCCATCAATTTAAGAACAAGCGAAGCTCTCGAATTGGCAGTTGTGACGAGAAGAATCAGTGGATTACATCTTGTAACTTGAGATTGTTCAAAGATTGTAACCAGCGTAAATTATTGAAATACAAATACTTTTATTGTTGCTATATTTCTTGTCTTGATTATTATTTTTAGGAACGAAATTTTAGTTGCTAAGTTATCACAAAGTAAGGCATGTCTAAATTGGGAAAAAGTGGAAAATTTACCAACAATAAAAGAATATTTTCTTGTTGTATTTTAAAACTGGACCGAATGTTAAAAGAAACTAAAAGGATATTGAATGCCTAGAATTCTTTAAACGTAAATTATACATTAATTATACACTATTATTCACATATTATATATTATTTTTAGTTTAAACGATTGAGTTAAAACTATTTAAGTTATTTATTCTTAAAAATTTGGATGTCAACGTAAATCCATATTCAGGCCATGAAGAGCTGTCAGAGGAAATTCATGTCTAATTTTAAAGTAATCCATTAGAAATGATCAGAACTATCTAGAGTAGGGAGCTATTATTAAGCACGTACATTGATCCAAAATACTCATTTGGGCCTGGTGTAGATGTGTCTTCGCATAAATGGCACCGGGTAGCTACTTTTGATGTACTACTTAAGGGAGAAATTTTAAAATAGCCAGATTTATAAGTAGTCATTTAAAAATAGTCACAGTTTCAAAAGTAATCGAAATATAGCCACTTTTCATGTAAAGATAAATCCGAACGAAAACACTGTTTAAAATTTGGAAAAATACTCCAGTATAATATACTGGAATTCAAGTGTAATATACTGAAACTCCAGTATATTATACTGGAGTTCCAGTATAATATACCGGTCCAGCATAATATATTGGAGAGTGGAGCACTGGTGCTCCAATCTCCAGTATATTATACTGGAACTTTCCGCGTGTTGGAGTTCCAGCATAATATGCTAGAAGTTCTTACACAGGTACACCGATCTCCAGTATATTATGCTGAAACTTTTCGTGTTGCAGCAAAATAGTGGCTATTTTTCAATGACTTTGCAAACGCTAGCTATTTTTGAATGACTAGTCCGAAAACTGGCTAGGTCATGCTATTTTAACACTACTTAAGTATAAAAAATTTATGGAACACCTTATTTGGTCATCCACATTGGAGTACTTACTTTTTAAAAAAAAGTTTATCTGATACTTAATTTTTGAGTAACTTCATATACGCTTTTCTCTTTTTCTTTGATGCTGCTTTCTTTTTTTCTATATTAATGTCCTATGCATCCATGAGCTTCGTTGCTTCTTTCTTCTTCTCTGATTCATGTCTCATATATTCAGGAGCCATTTGGTTTCTTCTTCTTCTTCTTCTTCTTCTTCTTAATTGCAAAATGCAATTATAAGTTGTGCTAAGGGTTTCTTCTTTTTTTTCTTAGTTACAAAATGAGCTTGTTAAATTTTATTGTAATTTTGATAATTTGATGATTGGGGTTTGTTCGTTATGATATTTAAAAGTTATGTTCAAATTAAGCTTATTTGGAGTAGAATTGGGCATTGAATCGTGCGTTGAACTGTTAAGATTCGAAGAACAAGTTTAAATCTAAGAGCTTAAGATCCAATTTTTGAAGTTGTATTGAAGAGATAAAACTACTTAAGATCCTAATTTTCTAAAGTTGCATTGGAAAGATAGTGTAACGATCCAGCCGGCTGCTTTATGTATTTGAGCCCCATTTCCTCTTTTGAAGCTTTATGTGTGTGTATTTGTGATTTTATGATTTTCAAGGATGCTTGGTTTCATTTCGGGGAATTTTTGGAATGATTTGGACCCTTTGATTCTTGGTTTAGAAGCTTAAGTTGGAAATATTGACCGAGGTTTAACTTTTGTGACAATGACCTCGAAACGGGCCGTGATAGCTCCGATAGGTTTGTATCATGATTTTGGACTAGGCGTGCCTGAAATTGAATTTGGAGGTCCCTAGGTTGATTTGTCATGTTTTTTTGTAAGTTGGCAATTTGAGGTTAGAAAATTACCTTAAGTTTGACCGTAGGTTGACTTTATGGTTATCGGGTTCGAATTTTGATTTTAGGACTTAGAATAGGTCTGTTTTGCTATTTGGAACTTGTCTGCAAAATTTAGTTTAATTCGAAGTTGGTTTGATAGAAATCGGACGCTTGGTTGTGATTCTGGCGATTTTTGAGTTTCCTTTTGAATTTCATGCGTTTTGATGTCTGATTCGTGATTTCGGATGTTATTTTTGTGTTTTGATTGCGCGAGCGAGTGCGTATGATACTTTTTGACTTGTGTGGATATTTGGTGTGGAGCTCCGAGGGATTTGGTGAGTTTCAGATGGGTTTCGGATTTATTTGAACTCATTCCAGGTTGTTGGTGTGCTGGTGCTCCAGTTATCGCAATTGCAAGCACCAACATCGCAATTGTGATTATAGCAAAGGGGTCTCAGGTATCACATTTGCGATACCGTGATCACATTTGCCTTTTGGGCTGGGTATGGTCGCATTTGCGGAAGGGACAGACTTCGCAAATGCGAAATCAGTATCACATTTGTGACATTTCCCTGGGCTTTCAGGCACCACATTACGAGCTATTTGTTAGCATTTGCGTTCGCAATTGCGAACCCAAGGTCGCAGTTGCGACTTCTATACCTGAACAAAAGGGTTGGATAAACGGGACTTAGTCTCATTTTTACAATTTAGAATCCTAGACTCGGTAGGAGGTGATTTGGAAGAGGGGTTTTCACCTACAACTATTGGGTAAGTGCTTTTGACCAATTTTCAGTTATATTACATGATTATATGTGAGATTTAACCCCTAATCCATGGAATTTGAAGAGAAACTTTGGGAAATTTTGTCTATATGTTGACAAGTGAAAAGTTCGGATTTACGAGTCGAATTAGACTCAAATTTGAAAACAAAATACATATATGGAACGTGGGGTTATGTATAGTCAAGATCTACCCTTAGGCTGGGGTTATGACCGAGCGGCCCGGGGTTGACTATTGTTGACTTTTGGGAAAATATGTAAAGATCTGAGCTTTATTAATCGGAATTGGTTTATTTTGCATTGTTTGATGATATTAAGTCATTTTTTATTAGATTTGAGCCGTGCAGCGGCAAATTATAAAGGGAAAGCCATTTTTAGTGCTAATTTGGCCTAGTTGAAGTAAGTATCTTGCCGAACTTTGTGTGAGAAAACTATCCCTTAGGATTTGGGTTTGATTGTACAGTTTGAACTATGTGGAATACATGTACATGAGGTAACGAGTGTGTACACGGTCTTATATGTGAAAATTAACCGGTTTAAACTCTTAGGTTACTTATAAGCATTTAATTGAATATGTTACTGATTGTCTTATCTTTCGTTGTCATGTTTATTCTTATATGTATTATTTGAAGTTGTTATTACATGTTCTATTTTTCATTGTCGAGGTTATTCCTATACACATCTATTAGTAGTTGTTATTACATGACATCCTTTCCATTATTGAGTTATTCTCATGCATTTAGTCGCATTTGCTATTTTATGCTATCTTTTTATTGTTGAGCTTATGTCTTGCATTTGAATTTGAAGTTGCCATTTCATGAAAATACCTTCATTGTTGAGTTAATGAAGTTGTGGTGTTAGAGAGAAGGTCCGACTTCTCTCTAGACTCATCATCATCTTCAACCTCTTTGTTATTATGACTAACCTCCCACTCTCCACCAATCAATCCCACCAGATTCCCCCCCAAGCCACCCGACATCACCCATGCAAATAGAGGTAATTATACTACTATCCTAGAAGAGACTCAATCACTGCCTATTACTTTATCCCCATCACCCCAATTACCTACTCTCTCCTTTAAGTCCTTTAAGGATATTCTACTAATGAACTCAGAAGAAACCCATATATCCATGCAATCAGAAGAACCTCACACGCAAACCATGCCAGACGCTTCTCCATGAACAATCTAGCTCAGACAAGTACATACACACAAGAAATGGAAGAAATCAGTGAGAATCTATGAATCAACCTATCAGTAGATGAACTCCAACGCATTTACCAACCCTGAAAATCTTCACTCATCATTAAACTTATGGGCAAGCGCATCCTCCACCTATACCTAAATAGGAATATACAAGAGTTACGGAAACCTACTGAAAACTTCACTCTCATGGATCTTGGAGCAGACTACTTTGTAGTTAAATTCAACAAGGAGAAAAATATGTTTAAAGCTTTGAATAATGGTCAATGGTTCATAAACAGTTTTTTCCTATCAGTGCAAAAATAGGAACCTCAATTTGTGGCAAGTGAAGCCAAATAATTATTCTCAGCAGTATGGATTCGTCTGCCTCTACTCACAACAGAACTTTATGGTGCTACCATACTACAAAAAAATGGGAATAAAATAGGGAAGTTACTTTGAATTGATGCCTGTATTTCATCAACATTAAGAGGTCAATATGCAAGGATATGTGTTGAGGTTCCGATGGATTTGCCTGTTAAGACTTTTGTTTACATTGGGAACTACAAATAACAAATACATTATTAGGAGAAAATTTCTTATGTAAGAATTGTGGATGATTAGGCCACAACCTTATAAAATGCCAATTCTCAAAATGCAACCTATCCATTCCAACTTGCCACAGGAAAATCAAAGCACAATTTCACGGGACATTTGTCAAGGGGATTGGAAGACAATTTTATTTTCCAAAAAATGGTAATTAGTACACGCTCCACGCCATCATCCAAGGCAACAACACCAGGTATTAATGCGAGAATATTTGATGTTGACACAGGTAAATTTCTTAACACTCAAAAACTTAGATATATTCAGAAGAGAGTTTTTAATTTCTCTGACTCTGACAACAAGATCAAGCATGCTATTTCGGATTCTGATAATTCCCCTTTCAAATAAGCCCTTTAGACTACGAACCATTTTGCTCTTCTATAATAACTAACCATGGTAAGTGAAAAAACCACCTCCCTAATACTGGATACACTAGAAACCAACCAATGCATGCGGTCGAAAATGGATATCCCTAATGCTACTTCCTCACACGTGGGAAAAGTTGTGGAAACTTTGGAAACTCCACCCCAATTATTGGAACAAAACTTATTAAATCAAATTAATATTAAAAATTCGACCATTACTAACAAAATGAATTTATCAACACAATCACCCAATAGACAACCTACCAATCCTACCCACACTCCCGACCCTAATAGGTCCAAAATACACTTGTCTGTGCATGCAAACATGAGATTGCCAAATGGAAGAATTAGTAGAACATGTGGCAACAAACAAATCTTCAAATGATCTCCTTAAATCTCACACGCCACTCCACTCAATCTCCATGCAAGTAGATCCTACTCCTAAAGTGATTAACCCTACTTCTGCATCATTAACAACCAAGAAAATATTAATATTAACTCTCTAATAGAGAAGAAGTTGCCAAGGCTACCATTTACGTCAAGAAAGAGGTTCAAACTAGTTCATGTCCTTCACCAATAAAGGAGTCAAAATATGGACAACCTACTCCCACTACCACTCTATCTCCCCAATTAACCTCTTGTCTTCACATCCCCTCCACCACATTATCAACCAACTTCTTGGCTAGAAGTGGGTCTGCTGGGCCATGCCATCACCTTCAACATCCAAGTCAACGGGCAAGAGATGGTGATAATAATCCAGAACACACAATACCTAGACAAACTAATATCGGAAGGAATGTACTTAGCCATGAACAATAATGCAAACCAAGTATGGATCAACAACATTCTTCATCCATTAGCACCAAACATGCACCACACATTGATATAAGTAATGCAAGACCAGTAGAACCTTCCACAAATTCCAAACCATAAAATACCAATGAATATTCCCTTCTTTCAACCAGGAGAATACGAACCGAAACCCTATATTCATGCCCTGGAACCTCCATGCAAACCAAGAACAACCCCATCTAGTAAACCACAATCCAATCAATATACACCCCAATCCCTAACACAATGTACACGAACCAAACATGAACCTAATACAGAATCAAGTAGGGAAAGAAGAAGAACCCTCACAACAAGGTATAGAACCGAGTGTGGAGTTTTCGAGCCTAAACGAAGTAAAGATATTGCTCTTCTCAGAACTGTGGAGCAAGAAGTACATCTTCAGTTTCCCCAGTACAATGTACAAATGCTTAATGTACATAAGGCCACTACAGGATCCAACAGTGGGGAAATAGGCAGTGATACTTGTACCATCAAGGAGGAGGAACCACAACACTGTGGAAATGGAAGCCAACATCAACCAACACCAACCCTTAGAAATGAATAGGGCCACCAGCATTATCTTCTGGAACGTTAGGGGAGCAAATAATGATGAGTTTCGTAGAAACTTTAGGGAAATTATCGACACCCATAGGCCATGCGTGGTAGCCTTACTAGAAACTAGGATGAATGCTCATGCAGCATTACTTAACGACTTCAACTTCTTAGAACTATAGAAGTTCCAGCAGAGGGGCGAACAGGTGGTATGGTTATCCTCTATAATCACTACCTCGTCACAGTCCAGCATTTCTCTAGGAGAGTATAGGAAATTCATTCTTTAATCGAGGTACGACCTTATAAAACCCAATGGCTATTTACTTCCATATATGCTAGTACAAAGAGTAGTTATAGGGATATTATGTGGGATAACCTTATTTCCATATCTAAAAAGTATAATGGACCTTGGATGATAGGTGGTGACTTCAATGATATTATCAATAGTAGTGAAAATTTAGGAGGCAGGCCTATGAAACCATCCATATCATCTAAAATATGGAATTATATTAATAAGTGCAACCTTATTGATTTAGGCTTTAAAGGTTGTAAATTTACGTGGACTAACCATAGAAGAAAGAATAACGGGCTAATCATGGAAAGGCTAGACCATATCATAGACAATAAGGAATGGGTAAACAAATTTCCAAATGCCACAATTACCCACCTCTCAAAAACATACTCTGACCACAACCCTATATTGGTTAAGCTTAATAATTGCTTCAATAATTCAAATAAGCCTTTTAGATTAGAAAATATTTGGTACACTCTCCCTGACTTTACTAATGTAGTAGCCGCCAACTGGAAAAATAAGGAACTCCTTGAAGCTACTAGTACCTTCACTAATAATATTCAAATAAGGGGATAACAACTATGGAATCATCTTTAGGAATAAGAAAAGGATTCTAGCCCGTTTAACTAGCATTCAAAATTTCAGAATATACAATCGAAGTCTATTTTTACAAAACCTTGAGCAATCTCTAATAAAAGATTATAACAACATTTTAAAATTGGAAGAGGATTATTGGAAACTCACATCTCATATCAATTTGTCACAAAGTCTTTAAGGATAGCTCAATTCCTCCTGTAATCAACTCCACTTATCTATGTTTAATTCCTAAATTTCCTAATGCTTACAATCTTAACAATTTCCGTCCTATTAGCTTATGTAACACCATCAATAAAATAATCACTAAGATTATTGCTAATATATAAATCTCTTCCTTGATATGCTTATTAACCCTACCCAATCTAGCTTCATTATAAATAGAAAAGCTAGTGACAATGCCATAATTATCCAAGAACTCATTCATCAATTCAAAAAATATAGTGGCAAGACTGGTAATATGCTAATCAAGATTGACTTAGAGAAAATATTTGATAATCTGGAGTGGTCCTTTATTTACAGAACTCTTCTCTATTTTAAATTTCCTACCAATTTTTCGAAATTAATTATGTCCTGCATAACAACTTCCTCTACGGCAATTCTAGTAAATTGAGCCAAAACAAACTTATTTTATCCAAGTAGGGGAATTAGTCAAGGGGAACTCTATGTCTCTCTACATACTCATATTATGTATGGAGATGTTATCTAGGTACATAAATCATCAAGTCGATATTAGGAAATGGGACCCCAATAATTTAAGTTATAAATTTCCTTCTTTGTCACACTTATTTTTCGCAGATGACCTATTTCCAATGGGGAAAGCAAATAATAAAACATGCTCCACAATCCGCTATGGACTGGACTATTTCTGTGAAATCTCTGGACAAAAAATCAAGAATCATCTTCTCAAAGAACTGTAACACCACCACTACTACTGATATCTCCTCTTACCTAGGCATCAAATGTAATAAATCCTTTGGAAGATACCTAGGTTTCTCAATAATCAATGGTAATCCTTCTTACAAAGATTATCAACAAATCATTGATAGCATGCGAGCAAAGCTTTCAAGATGAAAAACTAAGTGCTTGAACTTAGCTGGTAGAGCAACTCTAATAGCATCGATCCTATCAAGACAACCAGCCTAGAATACGCAATATACCCTATTACCCGCCAAAACCCTGAAAACTATTGATCAAATACAAAGAAAACTCTTATGGGTACTAATGAGACTAAAAAGAAATTACAACTTATTAATTGGGATGTTGTCACAAAGAAAAAGGAACAAAGTGGGTTGGGTATCAAGAAAGCTAGATCTAAGAATGAAGCCCTACTAGCTAGCTTAGCATGGAGACTAAACAACAACCCGCTGAATCTTTGGGCAAATATTTTAATCAAAAAATACGCAAGTCATTCAAAAAATAACACATCTTTCATCTGGAAAAGCATTAGTAAAGGATAGTCAATATGCCAGCAAGGTATAGCATGGTCTGTACACCAGAATTCTTCACTAAATATTTGGGAAAATAAGTAGATCATTAATTCTAATATCCTTAGAAGGAATGTTACAGGCCCCCTAAACATGCAGGAGTCTGCTCTCACAATTAGAAATATTAGAGCCAACAACAAGTTGAATCTAAGGAAAATCTCTTTCAACATTCCAGCTGCAATACGTTAAAAAATTACTTCTATCTTTTTTCCCCCGGACAGTACTAAGGATACCCTTATATGGGACATTAATAATGAGGGATCCTTCACTACTAAATCTTGATATGATCTGATCGACAAGGAACCTCCCATTATAATAAACTTTAATTGAATATGGAAACTTCATTGCCCTAATAAAATTAAATATTTTATCGGGCTTTGCTACTACAACAGGCTACCATGTAGAAGCTACCTAGCTCGCATAGGTAATATTAATGATCTATGCACAATTTGCCGTAAAGAGACAGAGGATATTGTTCATATCTTCCTTAAGTGTTTCATCGCTCAAAACCTATGGGAACAACTACGCATAGACCCTAAAACCATCACCCAAATAAGGAAAACTGGCTACTATACCTTCACGTGATGAACCTAACCTTATCCAGCAAACACATCTCGTGGCAAAACCTATTTCCATTCATTATATGAAATATATGGTTAAATAGGAATAACAATAATATTAATAACATGTCCAATAGAATCTCTTTAAAATGGGTCATCAACCAAGCCACTGAGTATAAGCGACTCACGGAGCGGGAGACTAACTTGGATATGAAGATTACCATTAAGTTCCACTGAAAAACACCTCGTACAGGATGGTACAAATTAAATACTAACGGGGCCTTCAAAGAAGGTAACACACGGTGGTATAAGAGGTGTTTTTAAAAACTTAGGTGGGGATTGGATTATAGGATTCCAAATGAAAGCCTACTCAAGAGCACCTGTCCACACAGAACTCCAGGCCCTCTATCAAGGGCTACACATAGCTAAGGAGATGAATTTATATCCCTTGAAAATCCTTAAATAATGCAGGTGGTTAATATGTGGAATAGGCATGGTGGTGATCCAACATAACTTTCGTCAAGGCAATGAAGTTGATCATCTCTTGGCCAAGCATGCAACTAAGCTTATTGTTTCCAATAAATCGTGTCTTTTGTCTTTTCCTCTACCTTATGTCATGGCCAGGATGCTGGCGAACAAAGGAGGAAATGTTTATGTTAAAACTATCTCTATTAAGGCTTGTAGACATCTAGTTAAATTTGGTAATCAACATGCAATGCATGGATTATCATCCTTTTGTAATCCCCAGGATCATAACTACTGTATGTTTTTAACATCTATGAAATAAAATTGTCCAGTTTATCAAAAAAAATGTTGTAGTTGTTGAGAGATATTAACACGTTGTGGTAGATGTTGTTGATTATTGAAATATCTTTCCTGGTCTAATTATTTCCTGTTTATTTTTTGTTATTAAGATTCTTGTACACATTGTGGTTGAGCTATAGGCTATGTATGGTTACATTTGTATTGTTGATTTTGGCAATATTATGGCATATGGGCATGTGTGATGCGAGTTAATTATGGTGATGTGATATTGATGCACATAAGGCGGTATAAGGGTGGTGTATTGATGTGCATGCGGCAAGATAATGTGGGGTTTATGCACGTGTTGCTTGTAAGAGAATTACTTGAAGCCATGAAGCAAGATAAGGGGGCTAAAGCGCGTGAAGCTATTTCGGAAAAAAAATTCACACGCCGATATAAGAAAGATTGTGATTGTGATTTGTGAAATGTGAATATACGGTGTGGTACCTCGGTATGATTTTTGTTGTACATTCTATGTTGGAAAGACTTGTTGATTTGAATGATTATTGTATTGTCTCCTTACCTCATTCCATTCGTATTATGATTGTAATTGGTTACTTGTCATCTTTATCATATGCACACTGTATGTTGTCATTTGTTACTTTTATTTCCGTTTTAGTCTTGTATTGATAAATTACTTTATTGTCATTTATTGCCTTTACTTTCTTGTTGTTAGATTATATTAATATTCTGCACAGGTTTCTATGTCTAGTAGGTGTATTGACCTGACCTCGTCATTACTCTACCGAGGTTAGGATTATACTTACCGGATACTATTATGGTGTACTCATGCTACACTTCTGCATATTTTTATGCATATTCAGGTACTTCTATACGTGTCAGATGATAACTAGGGATTATGATGCATTTTACACTCCTTCCTACTTGAGTTTTGATTAGAAATGTGTACAAAATAGTCCCAAAGGCTTACATGTTGTACTTGATTGCAGGGTTTGGTCAACAAGGTGACAATTCGTCAAAACCAACTCAAAAAGGAGTGAAACATGCACAAGTACCAAGAACAAGTCCAAGCACAGTGTAACAGGGCCAATGCGGCCGCACTCCATTATGTGCGGTCCGCGAAGAGGAGGTTCAGAGAGGTGCTCATTTCAGGCATTCAAGCAATGCGGCCGCAAAGCAATTCATGCGGACCGCATTGGCTTCATTGCAGCCGCACTCGATTTTGTGCGGTCCGCAAAGCTGGAGTTCAGAGAGTTGCCAAGTTGGGAAAACATTGCCAATGCGGTCCGCGGTCCATTTTGTGCGGTCCGCAGCAGAAGCCACCGCGGCCGCGGTGGCCAAGTTCAGAGAGCAGAAGTTTTAAGCCAAGAGCCTCAGTGCGGCCGCACTCAATTTTGCGCGGACCGCACTAGCCCCGCAGGGGTATTTTTGTCCAAAAAATTCGGCCTAGTATAAATAGTTTCTTTTCCCATTTTTAGGTCATCAGTTGTAATTTTAGGCAGAGCTGCGCTCGTGAACAATAACCTTTCACCATTTTGAGTAATTTTACAATAGTTTTATCATTGAATCTTCAAGTTTTAGTTAGTAATTAAATATTATGGGTTTTTCTTCATCTATTTCTTTGTTTTCTTCTATTATCATGAGTAGCTACACCCATTAGTTAGGGTTGTGGCTCAACCCTAGTGTGGGTAATTGATGGGTCTTGTGTTTTAAGGTTTGAATTTCTATGGGTGTTTGATATTTGGACTAATTTATGGTTTTATTGTTGAATTTGTGGTTGCAAACACTAGTTTATGCCTATTTGACTTGGGCTCTTCTTAAGAAAGAGAGCCTAAGTCTAGGAAAATTAGTCCAACAAGGAATTGGGGCGTACTCAAGATATTGATAGCCCCAATTAAAGGGTTAAACCTAGAGATAGTAATACCAGACTTGAACCTCAATTGCTTACACAAATTATCATACCCAATTGATCTTGAGAAAGTCAATTAGGGAAAAATCACTCAAACTACCGAGAGGTATAGAGTGAGTAGAATCGTGCAATGGTTATATCGTAATCCCCAAATATGACAATCTAACCTTAGACACGAGAACCCATCAAGTATCCACCTAGGAGAAAGTCACTTCCCTAGTGCCTTTAACTATTTAGACAACCTTCAATAGTTTACTCTTAGCTTAACTTAGCTTAATTTAGAATCTTAGTAGTATAATTTTAGAAGTTATGCATGTTTAGAAGTGCAATTTGGAACAATTACGCAACTCCAATTTCGATAGAAACTCAATTCCCATCTCTAGCTCCCTGTGGAAATCGATCCCGACCTTCTCGGGTAAAAGCTGTTTCGACCACTCTTGCTACTTTGTAGTAGTGCAGGGTTACCCTCGATCACTTTTTGGCGCCGTTGCCGGGGAGCTAACGGTTTTGTCTTTCTATCTAAATAGTTTTGTGTATTGTTCTTCTTTCCTTCTGCGTTACTAATTTGTGTGTGTCACAGCTTCAGGTACAAAACGGCAGCAAACAACAATGACGCTCTTGGAAATGTGATCGCGGGGGAGGAGGTAGATGATGTCGGAGATGATGAGGTGCCTCTTGTACCTCAAGGACAACGTAGAGACCGCCAGTCCAATGCCAATGAAAATATTCCAAACCCTCCTCCGCCACCTCCAAGAGTGGCTCCTCTAGTACTTCCCAACCAAGGCTGTGCTAGTGCAATTGTCCCGCCCCGGATCCGGGCAGGCAATTTTCAAATTACTAATGTGATGCTGACATTGTTGGAGCAGCGAGGGTATTTCACAGGTGCTCCCACTCAGAATGCTTACAAACATCTCAAGGGTTTCGTGGATACCTGTTGTGGGAGCAAGCAAACTAATGTGTCCGAGGATGCACTTCGGTTGAGNTTAATTTAGCATCTTATTAGCATAATATTAGAAGTAATCGAAAAGACCAACTATGATTGGAAGTGCAATTAAGAGTAGTGCACATTGCTAGTTTGGATAGGAAACCAACTCCAACTTCTAGCTCCCTGTGGATTCGATCCCGACCTATTCGGGTAAAAGCTGCATCGACCCGCTCTCGCCACTCTATAGTGGTGGTGGGTTGGCACCAATCACCTTTTTGGCGCCGTTGTCGGGGAGATAACGGTTTTGGCGATCTATCTAAATAGTTTTGTGTATTGCTTTTCTTTCCTTCTGTGTTACTAATCTTTGTTTAACGCCAATTCAGGTACAAAATGGCGGCAAATAACAACAATGACCCTCTTGGAAATGTGATCCCGGGGGAGGAGGTTGATGATAATGGCGAGGATGAGGTGCCTCTTGTACCTCAAGGACAACGGAGAGGCTGCCAGGCCAATGCTAATGCCAATGATAATATTCCAGACCCTCCCCCACCACCTCCAAGAGTGGCCCCTCGAGTACTTCCCAACCAAGGATATGCCAGTGCAATTGTCTTACCCCGGATCCGGGCTCGCAATTTTCAAATTACCAATGTGATGCTGACATTGCTGGAGCAATGAGCATATTTCACGGGTGCTCCCGATCAAAATGCCTACAAGCACCTCAAGGGTTTTGTTGATACATATTGGGGGAGCAAGCAATCCAATGTGTCCGAGGATGCCTTGCGGTTGAGACTTTTCCTTTTCTCTCTTCGGGGGAAAGCACTTGACTGGTTGGAGAGACTCCCCAACCATTCCATTCATACCTGGGATGAGTTGGCGGATAAATTTATTACAAAGTTTTTCTCACCGGGGCATATGGCAACTTTGAGGGATGAAATATTAGCTTTCAAGCAAGAGCCCAGCGAACCCCTACATGAAATTTGGGAGCGATACCGGACCATTGTTAAGGAATGCCCTAACAATGATATGACTGAGGCGATGATACAACAGACATTCTAATTAACACAACAAATCAGTACATAGTGAACCAATTAGTTGGGGGCAATTTCATGAACACGCCCTATGATCAAGCTTGTGAAATTTTTGGATGAGATGGCGGACACTTCTTCCGCTTGGCAAAGTAGAGCCAATGTGCCGCAGGGTGACCCCACGGTCATTCATTTGCACAAGGAGCTCCATGATCATGGGCAGGCAATAGCAGAACTGACAACAACCATGAACCAGCTAGCAAAGGCACAGTTACAACAGGTGCAAGCTCCACGACAAGTTAATGCTATGGAGGGTGTCAATATGTTGGTGAACAAAAGAAGACAAAGAGGGCAACAAAACCAAGGGAATTCAGATCAATACAACCAAGATAGTGGTGGGTTCCAAGATGATGGGTATGAAGAGCAGAATGAAGAAGTGCAATACGTGAATAATTATCAAGGCCAAAGGGGCAATTCTTCTAACCAACAACAACAGTGGAGATCCCAAGGCAATTGGGGTAATCAACAACAAGGCAACAACAATTGGAATAATCAACAACAAGGGAACAAAAATTGGGGAAACAACAATCAAAATCCTAATTGGGGCAATCAGAACAACAATTGGAACAATCAAGGAAACTGGGGTAACAATAACAATTGGGGTGGAAACAACAATCAGGGTGGATGGAACAACAACAATTAGGGAAATCAGGGGCAAGGCTTTCAAAGGCCCCCAATGTATCAACAACCGAGCAATCCACCTCCTTTTCCATCTCAAGGTCCTAGTTCATCCAACAGTGACATGGGGAGAATTGAAATGATGTTTGAACAGATGATGAAAAAGAATGCTAATTCAGATGCTCAGTTAGCATCCCACAACGCTTCAATCAGAAATTTGGAGGTTCAGCTAGGCCAAATCTCATAGTCCTTGAATACTCGTCCTAAGGGGGCTCTACCTAGTGATATGGCAGTGAACCCGAAGGGTGGGAACCATACCGGGAAAGCAATGGCAGTAAATTACAAGAAGTGAACGAGGGCGGTGATGTGAATGCCTCCAAACAAAAAGAAATTTTGAGTGATGAAGTTGAGTTGCAAGAGCATGAGATCCCTTTGGTGGTGGAGAATGTGATTGATGAGAAAGTGAATGAAGAAGTGAGGATTGATATCAAAGATACCGAGGTGGAAACTCAGAATGACGTGAACCCGTCTAGGGAACACGTCATAGACATGCCTGAAGCGGTTGTGCCTAAAGCCAAGGCTCCTGTGCCTAGGCCACCTCCACCTTATCCTCAAAGGCTAGCAAAGCAGAAAAATGAGAATCAGTTCAAAAAGTTCATTGACATGATGAAGAGTTTATCCATTATGTGCCTTTGGTGGAGGCTTTGGAGCAAATTCCTAGCTATGCTAAATTCATGAAAGATTTAGTGATGAAGAAAAGATCCATGGACTGTGAAACTATCAAGATGACCCACCGAGTTAGTGCTATAGTACATTCAATGGCTCCGAAGTTGGAGGATCCCGGTGCTTTCACCATTACTTGCACTATTGGAAGTGCAGACTTTGCTAAGCTCTAAGTGATTTGGGGGCGAGTATCAACTTGATGCCCTATTCAGTTTTCAAGACTTTGGGTATTGGACAGCCGAGGCCGACTTCCATGAGGTTGCAAATGGCAGATAGATCGATGAAGAGACCTTTGGGTATAATAGATGATGTTCTCGTCCGGGTGGACAAATTTATCTTGCCGGCTGATTTTATGATTCTCGATTGTGAGGTTGATTTTGAGGTACCTATAATTTTGGGAAGACCTTTCCTTGCTATTGGGAAGGCCTTAGTTGATGTGGAAGCAGGGAAAGTCACTTTCCGAGTGGGTGATGAAAAGTGGTCTTTCATGTGTGCAAGTCAATGAAGCAGCCCAACTGTACAGAAGTGTGCTCATTTGTGGATCTTGTCACGGTAGTGATAATTGATGATACTAGTGCAATGATCAATGTGGAGGACCCTCTAGAGGCGGTTTTGTTGAATCTTGATGTCAATGAGGATGAAGGCCGTGTGGAGTGTGTCAATGCTTTACATGGAATGGGCTCTTACTCTTATGAGCCTCGGAAGCTATCCTTGGATCTTGAGGAACCTCCGGTGTTGGAGTTGAAGCCGTTGCCTCCACACCTCAGGTATGAATTCTTAGGCCCTAGTTCAACTTTGCCAGTTATTCTTTCCTCTTGTCTTACTAACATGCAGGTAGATGCCACATTGGCGGTGCTCCAAAAGCGGAAGAAGGCAATTGGATGGACTCTAGCTGATATTCGGGGAATAAGCCCCGCATTCTGTATGCACAAGATTATTCTAGAAGATGATGCAAAACCCTCCTTGGAACATCAAAGGAGGTTGAACGAGGCAATGCAAGAAGTTGTGAAAAAGGAGGTGATCAAGTGGTTAGATGCCGGGGTTGTGTACCCCATCTCTGACAGCTCTTGGACTTCACCGGTGCAATGTGTGCCGAAGAAGGGTGGGATGACCGTGGTGACCAATGTTTCAAATGAACTAATTCCTACCCGGGCTGTCACTGGATGGAGGGTGTGCATGTACTATCGTAAGCTGAACAAAGTGACCCGCAAGGATCACTTTCCATTGGCTTTCCTTGACCAGATGCTTGATCGACTTGCTGGGCGTGCCTTCTACTGTTTCTTGGATGGATATTCTGGGTACAACCAAATCTTGATTGCTCCGGAAGATCAGGAGAAGACCACTTTTACTTGTCCATATGGCACCTTTGCCTTTTCTCGGATGCCTTTTGGGTTGTGTAATGCACCGGCTACATTCCAACGGTGTATGATGGCCATTTTCACCGATATGGTGGAAGATATTTTGGAGGTGTTCATGGACGAATTAGTGTGGTGGGTGACTCATTTGATGAATGCTTGAAGAATATAGATAGGGTGTTGGCCCGGTGTGAGGAAACCAATCTTGTGCTCAATTGGGAAAATGCCACTTCATGGTTAAGGAGGGCATAGTCCTTGGTCATAAAATTTCAAAACATTGCATTGAGGTGGACAAAGCTAAAATAGAGGTGATTTCAAGGCTTCCTCCCCCCCCAATTCTGTCAAGGGGGTTAGAAGTTTTCTTGGGCATGCGAGGTTCTACCGGAGATTTATCAAGGATTTTTTGAAGGTAGTGAATCCTTTGTGCAAGCTATTAGAAAAGGATGCCAAGTTCGTGTTCGATGAGGATGTATGCAAGCATTTGAACTTCTCAAGCATAAGTTGACCACCATCCCTATTATTACCGCACCCAATTGGAGCTTGCCTTTCGAGCTCATGTGCGACGCGAGTGATGTTGCGGTTGGGGCAGTTTTGGATCAAAGAGTGAGCAAAATGTTTCATCCGGTGTACTACGCGAGCAAGACAATGAATGAGGCTCAAAGGAACTACACGATGACTGAGAAAGAGTTGTTGGCTATTGTGTTCGCAATGGAAAAATTTCGGCCGTATCTCATGGGGGCCAAAGTCATAGTGCACACCATCATGCCGCTCTTAGGTATTTGATGACGAAAAAAGATTCCAAAGCTAGGCTGATGCGATGGGTCTTGTTACTTCAAGAATTTGATTTGGAAATTGTGGACCGGAAAGGTAGTGAAAACCAAGTGGCGGACCATTTGTCCCGCTTGGAGGAGGAAGGGAGGCCGTGTGATGGCCTAGAGATCAATGATACATTTCCCGATGAGCAACGATGAATGATATGCCATGGTTTGCGGATGTCGCTAATTTCCTTGTGACCGGTATAATCCCGTGTGAGCTCTCTTCTAACCAAAGGAAGAAGCTCAAGCGGGATAGTTTGGATTTCTATTGGGATGAGCCGTACTTGTTCAGGATTTGCATTGACGGAGTGATCCGGAGGTGTGTCCCTGAGGAGTAGCAGTTGAGTATTTTGGAGGCTTGTCACTCCTCTCCCTATGGTGGCCATCATGGCGGGGCGAGGACAGCTTCGAAGGTTCTTAGTTGTGGGTTTTACTGGCCAACTTTGTATAAAGATGCAAGTGAACTTGTGAAGAGGTGTGACGAATGTCAAAGAGCGGGTGGAATTTCGAAGAAAGATGAGATGCCTCTCAACACCATTCTAGAAGTTGATATTTTTGATGTGTGGGGTATTGATTTCATGGGCCCATTTGTAAGCTCATGTGGGAACACCTACATTCTAGTGGCGGTTGACTATGTTTCAAAGTGGGTCGAGGCCGTGGCTTTGCCCAAAAATGAAGCCCGAAGTGTGGTTGTGTTTCTCAAAAAGAGCATTTTTACAAGGTTTGGCACTCGTCGTGCAATCATAAGTGATGGGGGCTGCACTTTTGTAATAGAGCTTTTGACACTTTGCTTGCAAAGTATGGTGTCAATCACAAAGTTTCTACTCCTTATCATCCTCAGGCGAGTGGCCAAGTTGAAGTCTCAAACAGGGAAATCAAGAGTATATTGTCAAAGACGGTCAATGCAAATAGGACCGATTGGTCTAAGAAATTGGATGATGCTCTCTGGTGTATAGGACTACTTACAAGACTCTGATTGGTATGTCTCCATACCGGTTGGTATTTGGGAAAGCTTGCCATCTACCAGTTGAGTTAGAGCACAAGGCCATATGGGCTTTGAGGAAGCTGAATCTTGAATGGGATGTGGCAGCAAATCTTCTTGTGGAGCAGCTTAATGAACTTGATGAATTCCGATTCCATGCCTACTCCAGTTCGTCCTTGTACAAGGAAAAGAGGAAGTACCTTCATGATAAATATGCTCGTGGCAAGGAGTTCAAAGTGAGTGATTTGGTTCTCTTGTTCAACTCTAGGTTACGTCTGTTTCCGGGAAAGCTTAAGTCAAAATGGAGTGGACCTTTTGAAGTGGTGTTTGTGACTCCGTTTGGTGCACTTGACTTGAAGAACAAAAATGGGGAGGCTTTCAGAGTTAATGGGCACAGGGTCAAGCACTACCTGGGTAAAGTTGATGACAGCCACGTGGTGGCACTTCTTCATCTAATGTGATTTGATGGTAACCTGCGTCGTGCGGCGACGTTAAATCAGGCGCTTCTTGGGAGGCAACCCATCAAATAGACAAAAAGAATGTTCAATATAGAAAAGAATGAAGGGATTCAATAAAAGTAAAGAGATAAAAGGTGTGGAAAGTTGAGAAAAGGAGCAAAAGATTTGAAATGAACAAGAAAGAGTGACAGCGTATCTCTCTAACCTACTTAGACCAAACATTTCCTACCCTGAACCAAAAGCCTTCGCTATGTCTCCACAAAAGCCCTATATGATCTTGAGTTGAATGAAGCTTACATTAGTGGTGACTCACATAAGGGGCAAGTATATGGTACCTAGAGCCGGACTTGTGAATTTTCTTTGAGAGGGATGAGTGTATTTCCATTAACCTCGTTCTGAGTGCTACAATCCTAAGGGTGAGGTTTGCTTAGGGAGAGTTGAGGATGTGTGAGTATGGGTTCCACAATGACCAAAGTAATAGAAAGAGTTTCTTTGATGTGGTGAGTCAACTCTTGATGCTCTTGTGTCGCACTAAATCCACGGTGTTTAAAAGAGTGAATGTTGTTAATGATTCATTTGAATTGAGGGCAATTGTTAGTCCCAATTGATGCTAGATGAGGTCACTTTAGGTCAGCTGAATTTCCTTGGATTTACTCTTAAGGGGTGAGTCTTATTTTGTTTGCTTGAGGAAAAGCAAAAGCTTAAGTTTGGGGGAGTTGATAACTAGGGATTATGATGCATTTTACACTCCTTCCTACTTGAGTTTTGATTAGAAATGTGCACAAAATAGTCCCAAAGGCTTACATGTTGTACTTGATTGCAAGGTTTGGTCAACAAGGTGACAATTCGTCAAAACCAGCTCAAAAAGGAGTGAAACATGCATAAGTACCAAGAACAAGTCCAAGCACAGTGTAACAGGGCTAATGCGGCCGCACTCCATTCTGTGCGGTCCACAATGAGGAGGTTCAGAGAGGTGCTCATTTCAGGCATTCAAGCAATGCGGCCGCAAAGCATTTCATGCGGACTGCATTGGCTTCATTACGTCCGCACAAGATTTTGTGTGGTCCGCAAAGCTGGAGTTCAGAGAGTTGCCAAGTTGGGGAAATATTGCCAATGCGGTCCACGGTCCATTTTGTGCGAACCGCAGCAAAAGCCACCGCGGCCGCGGTGTATTTTTTACGGCCCGCGGTGGCCAAGTTCAGAGAGCAGAAGTTTTAAGTCAAGAGCCTCAGTGCGGCCGCACTCGATTTTGTGCGGACCGCACTACCCCCGCAGGGGTATTTTTGTCCAGAAAATTCGGCCTAGTATAAATAGTTTCTTTTCCCATTTTTAGGTCATCAGTTGTAATTTTAGGCAGAGCTGCGCTCGTGAACAGTAACCTTTTACCATTTTGAGTAATTTTACAATAGTTTTATCATTGAATCTTCAAGTTTTAGTTAGTAATTAAATATTATGGGTTTTTCTTCATCTGTTTCTTTGTTTTCTTCTATTATCATGAGTAGCTAGACCCATTAGCTAGGGTTGTGGCTCAACCCTAGTGTGGGTAATTGATGGGTCTTGTGTTTTAAGGTTTGAATGTCTATGGGTGTTTGATATTTGGACTAATTTATGGTTTTAATGTTGAATTAGTGGTTGCAAACACTAGTTTATGCCTATTTGACTTGGGCGCTTCTTGAGAAAGAGAGCCTAAGTCTAGGAAAATTAGTCCAACAAGGAATTGGGCCGTACTCAAGAGATTGATAACCCCAGTTAAAGGGTTAAACCTAGAGATAGTAATACCCGACTTGAACCTCAATTGCTTACACAAATTATCATACCCAATTGATCTTGAGAAAGTCAATTAGGGAAAAATCACTCAAACTACTGAGAGGTATAGAGTGAGTAGAATCGTGCAATGGTTATATCGTAATCCCGAAATATGACAACCTAACCTTAGATACAAGAACCCGTCAAGTATCCACCTAGGAGAAAGTCACTTCCCTAGTTCCTTTTAACTATTTAGACAACATTCAATAGTTTACTCTTAGCTTAACTTAGCTTAATTTAGCATCTTAGTAGTATAAATTTAGAAGTAATATCAAAACCAACCATGTTTAGAAGTGCAATTAGGAACAATTACGCAACTCCAATTTAGATAGAAACTCAATTCCCATCTCTAGCTCCCTGTGGAAATCGATCCCGACCTTCTTGGGTAAAAGCTGCTTCGACCACTCTTGCTACTTTGTAGTACAGCAGGGTTGGCCTCGATCATCGGACACTAGTGAATTGATTCAAACGCTTCAGAGTCTTCAAGGTATACCTGCTCGACACTCGTAGGCCTCGGAGTCACCTTCTGATATTTACTTTACTACTATTTATCTTCATATCCAACTAGTTTTGTATTTTGAGATTTCCAGTGTACTTCTTTAGATATTATGACTCTATACCACCGGTTTTGGGAATTATATGACTATTGTACCATTTGGTTTTGTTATGTTGGTTATCAGTTTAATTTAACATCTTAGTTGTTATTTCTGCTAAGTTTTTTACGTGTATTAGGCTTACCTTGTCTTAGAGACTAGGTGTCATCATGACTACCTAAGGTGTGATTTTGGGGTCGTGACAATCTCCAAGTGTCATAGGGGTTCTTGCAGTGCCCCCGGACTGAGGAACCGTACAAGACTTTTCGACCAAAGGACAAGTCTGTTCCTGCTTCGTTTTCGGTTCCCGATTCAATCTTCACCTTTCCTGAATGAAGAAAGAGAGTGAAAGAGAAGATATCAGTGCAATAGGTACAGAGGTACGAGAAACAGTCTTCGTTCGGTTCGATAGAAGAAAGCCGAGAAAACAAATAGGAAGAGCATTATGAGGAATCTTTTTATGGCGGTTGTTCCTTCTAATGACCAGTATATCTATGATTCTTTTCTCCCAGATGAAACAGCAGGAATCGGTTCGTAGAACCTATAAAAAGGAGATGGTTGTGGCACGAAGTACTCTTGTGCACCTACATCATTCGACTCGCGCGCAAGCCCGCCCCCTTATGTTATGGAAGAACTGAGCTTATTGCTAGGCTGGTTATTCAGAGCCAGCAATTGGCTGTCGGATTTCGCCCCGCTTTAGTATCAGAGTTTTAGGCTTATAGGTGCTACGAGTTATAAGCAAGCTTGGTAGACTCTTACGGATCAGTATGGAGACATCTGTACTTATCTTCGAGACACTACAAAACTATTAGGAAATTCCACTTCCATGATTCCTTATTGTGCGGGTTTGTTAATTTTAAAATCTGAGCGTTTGTCTTTCTATTCTCTCGCGGATGGTGAGGATATGCACTGGCAGATCGGATGAGTAGACACTCGCGTCCCTTGCTAGAGCCGCGAGAGGCCGCGACCGAGGTAGAGGCCGAGGAGGGGCACGTGCTATAGCTAGAGCACCTGCTTGAGCAGCGACTGAGGAGCCACCAGTAGCTCCGGTTGGGGGACAAGCACCTAAGGCGGTTGTTGCTACCCTTGGACTCCAGGAGACCTTAGCACATTTTCTAAGTGTGTTGGGAACTTTATCTCTGGGGGGATTGATTCCGGTTGTACCAGCTATGTCTCAGGCAGGGGGAGGAGCTCAGACTCACGCAACACGTACTCCGGAGCAACGGGTCCATGTTGATCGGGTTTCGGGAGTTTTACCATCACAACCAGTTATTCCGGTTCAACCTGAGGTCAGGCTAGAGGCATCTGAGGATGAGCAGAGCAGACTTGAGAGGTTCAAGAAGTATGATCCTCCTACTTACAGTGGTGCAGTTGGTGAGGATGTACAAAGTTTTCTAGATAAGTTCCACCATATTCTTCGCACCATGGGCATTGTAGAGGTGAGCGGATTCTCCTTTTCTACATTTCAGTTGCCAAGAGTAGCATATAGGTGGTGTCAGGCTTATGAGGAGGGTAGGCCAACCAATGCAGCGCCACTCAGTTGGGCTCAATTTTCATATATATTTTTGAGGGAGTTTGTTCCTCAGACCCTCCCAGATGCATGGCGCACAGAGTTCGAGTAGATGCGTCATGAGACTATGACGGCATCGGAATATGCCATTAGGTTCAGTGAGTTATCCCATCATGCACCTGCTTTGGTTTCTACTGTCAGAGAGAGAGTCCATAGGTTCATCGAGGGGCTTAGTTATGGTCTTAGATTCAATGTGGCTTGAGAGTTGGAGACGGATACTCCATTTCAGCAGGTTGTGGAGATTTCTTGGAGGATGGAGCAAATGCGTGGCCAAGAGAGGGAGGACAGGGAGGCCAAGAGATCTCGAGATTCTGGAGGATTTAGTGGTGCCCGCACTGCAATTTTAGCTCGCCATGGAAGAGGTTATGTGAGTTGATAAGTTAGTTCTGCACTTCCAGCTACTCGTAGTGCTTTATCTATTTCAACGTCTTAGATCGCCCATTATGCACAACCATTTTCCAGTGCACCTCCTGCACGATGTGCCTTCAACAGTTAGTCTAGCCGGCCGGGTTAGATTCAGTTTCATTAGCCACGCCCGCCGAGAGGTTGTTTCGAGTATGGTGATACCAGGAACACGGTAAGGTACTGTCCCAAACTTATGAGGGGTGCACCTCCATAGACTACACATGCTCCACGGATCCCCCAAGGTCCACAGGGTTCACAATCCATAGTTGTCGCTCCACCTACATCGTCAGCTAGGGGTGGAGGTCAGGCGGGTAGAGGTCGTCTTAGATGGGGAGGCCAGACTCGTTCCTATGATTTCCGTGGTAGGACGAAGGCTATCGCATCAAATGTTGTCATTACAGGTATTGTTTTGGTCTGTCATATGGATGCATCACTTTTATTTGATCTGGGCTCCACTTATTCCTATGTGTCATCTTACTTTGCACCATATTTGAATATATCACGTGCTTATTTGAGTGCGCATGTATATGCGTCTATGTTTGTGGGAGATTCTATAATTGTAGACCGTGTTTATCAGTCGTATTTGGTCACTATTGGTGGTCGTAAGGCTAGAGTTGACCTTTTGCTACTCAGTTTGGTGGATTTTGACGTGATATTGGGCATGGATTGCTTGTCACCCTATAACGCTATTCTGTATTGTCACACCAAGAGTGTGATATTGGCTATGCCAGAGTTGCTGCAACGGGAGTAAAAGGGTACATTGGATTATATTCCTAGCAGGGTGGTGTCCTTTCTAAAGGCATCATTAATGGTTGAGAAGGGGTGCGAAGCATATCTAGACTTTTTAAGGGATGTCAGTGCTGATACTCCTACCGTCGAGTCAGTTCTGATAGTTAGAGATTTCCTAGATATGTTCCCAGCAGACCTAGTGGGCATGCTGCCCGATAGGGATATTGATTTAGGTATTGATCTGGTGCCAGGCACTCAGCCTATTTTTATTCCACCATATCGTATGGCACCGACAGAGTTGAAGGAATTAAAGGAACTACTTCAATTGTTGTTTGATAAGGGTTTCATCCGACCGAGTGTCTTGTCTTGGGGTGCTCAATTCTATTTGAGAAGAAGAAAGATGGCTCTATGAGGATATGTATTGATTACAGGCAGTTGAACAAGGTTACAGGCAAGAACAAGTACCCACTACTAGGTATTTATGATCTGTTCGATCAGTTTCAGGGTGCTCGGGTATTCTCGAAGATTGATTTGAGATCGGAGTACCATCAGGTTATGATTCGGGTTTCAGATTTTTCGAAGACCGCTTTCAGGACTCGGTATGGTTACTATGAGTTATTGGTGATGTTATTCGATCTGACCAACACCCATCAACCTTTATACACTTGATGAACAGTGTGTTCCAGCCATATCTTGATTTTTTGTCATCGTGTTTATTGATGTATATTCTCGCAGCTAGGAGGATCTTGAGCAGCACTTGAGGATCATGCTCCAAACCTTGAAGAAGAAGAAGCTATATGGTAATTCTCCAATTGTGAGTTTTGGCTTGATTCGGTTGCATTTTTGGCCCATATGGTGTCTAGTGAGAGGATTAAGGTTGATCTGAAGAAGGTGGAGGCAGTTTAGAGTTGGCTTAGACCGTCTACTACTACTGAGATCCGGAATTTTGTAGGCTTGGCCGGCTATTATTGTCGTCTCGTGGAGGTTTTTTTAATCCATTGCAACTCTTTTGACAATATTAACTCAGAAGGGGGCCCCATTCAGGTGGTCCGACGAGTGTGAGGAGAGCTTTCAGAAGCTCAAGACTGCCCTAACCAGAGCTTCAATTCTAGTTTTACCTTCAACATTGGGTTCTTATATAGTTTATTGTGATGCTTCGTGGATTGGCATTAGGTGTGTATTGATGCAAGAGGGTAGAGTGATTGCTCATGGTTCACGTCAATTGAAGCCCCACGAGAAGAACTACCCAGTAGATGATTTAGAGTTAGCAGCCGTTATCCACATATTAAAGATTTAGAGGCACTATCTCTACAGCATGTCTTGTGAGATATTTATAGATCACAAGTCTACAACACTTGTTTAAGAAAAATGATCTGAACTTGAGGCAATGTAGGTGGTTAGAGCTATTAAAAGACTATGATATCACCATTCTTTATCATCCTGGAAAGTCCAATGCGGTGTTTGATACCTTGAGTAGGAAGGCTGAGAGCATTGGGAGTCTTGCTTATATTCAGTCGGAGTGAGACTGTTAGAATTGGATGTTCAGGCTTTAGCCAATCGGTTTGTAAGGTTTGATGTTTTTGAGCCTAGCGAGGTTCTTGCCTGCGTGGTTTCACGGTCTTCTTTGTTTGAGCGCATTAAGGCACGTCACTATGATGACCCCAATTTATTTGTCCTTAAGGACACGGTGTAACATAGTGATGCCAATGAAGTTTCTATTGGAGATAATGGGGTGTTACGGATGCAGGGCCGGAAAAGTGTGCCTAATGTTTGTGGGTTTTGTAAGTTGATTCTTTAGGAGGTCCACAGTTCGCGATATTCCATTCATCTGGTGATGCGAAGATGTATCATGATTTGAGGCAGCACTACTAGTGGGGAAGAATGAAGAAAGATATTGTGGAGTATGTGGCTCGGTGTTTGAACTGTCATCAGCTGAAGTACAAGCATCAGAGACCGGGCGATTTGCTTTAAAGGTTTGATATTCCAGAGTGGAAGTGGGAGCGTATCACCATGGATTTTGTAGTTGGACTTCCACATACCTTTAGGAAATTTGACGCATTGTGGGTTATTATGGATAGGCTGACCAAGTCTACACACTTCATTCCGGTTGTGACTACCTACTCTTCAAAGCAGCTGGCTCAGATCTATATTCGTGAGATTATTTGTCTTCATGGTGTGCCGGTGTCTATTATCTCTGATCGAGGCACGCACTTCACATCATATTTCTAGAGAGCTTTGTAGGGTGAGTTAGGCACGCATGTCGAGCTGAGCATGATATTTAATCCTCAAACGGATGGGCAGTACGAGCATACCATCCAGATATTGGAGGACATGCTTCGTGCCTGTGTAATAGATTTCGGGGGTTCATGGGATCAATTCCTACTACTCACAGAGATTGCCTATAACAATAGCTACTAATCGAGTATTTAGATGGCTCCTTATAAGACCTTATATGGGAGACAATGTCATTCTTCAGCTGGTTGGCTTGAGCCGGGGGAGGCCAGGTTGTTGGACACTGAATTGGTTCGGGATGCCATGGAAAAAGTCAAGTTGATTCAGGATCGTCTTCGTATAGCACAGTCTAGGTTAAAGAGTTATGCTTATCAAAGGGCTCGTGATATAGAATTTATGATGGGAGAGCGGGTTTTGCTCATAGTTTACCCATCAAAGGTGTGACTGGGTTTAGGAATAAGGGCAAGTTGAGCCCTAGGTATATTGGCCCTTTTGAGATCCTTGAGAGGGTTGGTGAGGTGGCCTAACAAACTTGCATTGCCACCCAACTTATCGGGATTTCACACGGTATTCCATGTTTTCATGCTCCGAAAATATTTTGGTGATCCATCACATGTAATAGCTTTAGGCTCAGTCCAACTGGAAAAGGATTTGACTTATGTTGAGGAGCCGGTGGCTATCTTAGACAGGCAGGTCCGAAAGTTGAGGTCAAAGAATATTACTTCAGTGAAGATTCAATGGAGGGGTCAACCAGTCGAGGTGGTGACCTGGGAGACCGAGCATGACATGTGTATCCATTATCCTCACATTTTTTCCATTTCAGGTATGTCTCTATGAACGTTCGAGTACTAACATTTGTTTTAAGAGGGGGAGAATGTAACGATCCGACCGTTCTCTTTGTTTATTTGAGCCTCATTTCCCCATTTGAAGCTTCCCATATGTGTATTTGTGGTTTTATGACATGCGAGGATGGTTTGTTTCATTTTGGAAAGTTTTAGAATGATTTGGACCCTTTGATTCTTGGTTTAGAAGCTTAAGTTGGAAATCTTTACTGAGGTTTGAATTGAATGAAAATGACCCCAGAACGGATTTTTATGGCTCTGTTAGGTTCGTATCGTGATTTTGTACTTGGGCGTATGCCCGGAATTTAATTCGGAGGTCCTTAGGTTGATTTGTCATGTTTTGCTGAAATGTTGCAATTTGAGGTTTGAAATTTCCTTAAGTTCGACCGCATGTTGACTTTATGGCTGTATGGTTCAGATTTTGGTTTTTGGGATTGGAATAGGTCCTTTTTCTATTTGGAACTTGTCTACAAAATTTGGCGTAATGCGGAGTTGGTTTGAAAGGAATCAGACGCTTGGTTGTGATTCTAGAGATTCTTGAGTTCCCTTTTCTATTTCATGCATTTTGATGTCCGATTTGTGATATCGGATGTTATTTTGGTGCTTTGATCACACGAGAGAGTTCGTATAATATTTTTAGTCTTGTGTGGATGTTTGGTGTGGAGCCCCGAGGGCTCGGGTGAGTTTTGGACGTGTTTCGGATTGGTTTGAACTCATTACAGGTTGCCGGTATGCTGGAGCAGTTATCGCAATTGCGAGCTCTAGCATCACAATTACGATCATAGCAGGGGGTCTCAGGTATCTCATTTGCGATACCCTGATTGCATTTGCGAAGTTAGGCTTGGGATGGGCAAGGTAGCATTTGCGACCATTTGGTCGCAATTGCGAAAGGGACAGACTTTGCAAATACAAAGTTAGTGCCGCATATGCAACATTTCTCTGGGTTGTCAGGCGCAGCATTGCGAGCTATTGTTAGCATTTGCAAGGGCAATTGCAAGCCAGGTTCGTAGTTGCGACTTCTATGCCTGAATAAAAGGGCTGGAAGCTGCTGAACCGATCTTGCTTAGGGCGGGTGACCATCTTATAATTGAAGATAAGCACCGAAAGTAAGAGAAGTGAGGCGTTCGGGACCTATTCTAGTAGAGGAACCAACCCCAGAAAACCTGACCAAAAGATAGCTAAGTTCCCGTCACTAACCTTACTTCGGACTATGTGGCTGATCCGCTGAGAAAAGACGGTAAGGCAAAGAGAAAGTACCACTTTTCTTAAGTTAAGATGAATCTAATCTATTGAAGAGTCAAGGTTTCCAAGGAGCACGGATGAGGCGAAGCATCGATCCAACTACATACCAACGGAAAGACATTACGGGCGGTCGTATCCCATCGTATTCACGTATCAATGCGTAAGTGGTCATATAATAGTTGCGTCGTTGCGCCTAAAGTCTTATGGCCGAAGGTCTCCGGTGCGTCGTAATAGCCTACTGGTATACAAGCACACCGTGCTCTAGGTTGGTCACATTTTCACATTTTAGAATCCTAGACGCGGTAGGAGGCGATTTTGAGGAGGGATTTTCACCTACAACTCTTGGGTATGTGATTTGACCAATTTTCAGTTATATTACATGATTATATGTGATATTTAACTTCTAATCTATGGAATTTGAAGAGAAAAGATGAAAATATTTGCCTATGTTTTGAAAAATAAAAATTTTGGATTTGAGAGTCGAATTGGACTCGGATTTGAAAATAAAATACATATATGGACTCGTGAGGTTATGGGTAGTCAAGATCTACCATCTTGGACTCAAGTTTTGACCGTTTTGAGCTCTAATGCGTCGTTTTCCGGTTTGAGGCCATGAGCAGCTTCAGTTCAGGTATTATGACTTCTACGCATAGTCGGAATTGAAATTCGGGAAGTTTGGAGTAGATTTTGAAAGAAAATTCTCATTTCGGAAGCTTTAAGTTGGAAAAATCTGACTAAGGATTGATTTTGAGTAAACGACCTTGGAATCGAGATTTGAGGGTTCCTACAAGTTCTTATGATGATTTTGGACTTGGGCGTATGTCCGGATCGGGTTTGGATGGCCCTGGAGCATTTCGGCGCCTATTGTGGAAGGTTGGCATTTTGAAAGAATTTCATAAATATGGGTTGAAGTGCATTTCAATGTTATCGATGTTCGTTTAGGATTTCGAGTTTGGGAATAGCTCCATATGGTGATTCTGGTATTGGGAGCGCGTCCGCAAGTGGATTTGAAGGTCCGTAGGTCATTTTGGGGTCATTTGATAAAAATTAGAAATTTGAAGGTTTTTGAGAAGTTTGACCGGAAGTGGACTTTTTGATACCGGGGTCGGATTCCGATTCTGAAAGTTGGAGTAGGTCTGTAATGTCGAATGTGACTTGTGTGCAAAATTTAAGGTCAATCGAACGTGATTTGATAGGTTTCGGCATCGAATGTAGAAGTTTGAAGTTCTAAAGTTCATTAAACTTGAATTGGGGTGTGATTCATGATTTCGACGCTTTTTGATGTGATTTGAGGCCTCGATCGAGTTCGTATAATGTTTTAGGACATGTTGGTATAATTGGTTAAGGTCCCGAAGGCCTCGGGTGGATTTCGGAAGGTTAACGGAATGGATTTCGAACAAAGAAAGCTGCTGAAATTTTCTGTTGCAGAAGCTGTTCGCCAGAAAATTTCTGATGCGTGGAGTCAATTTTGGAAGCTCGTATCTCGCAATCTATAAGGAATCTGAATATTTGCGAAAAATTAAAGTTGTAGCCCTTGCATTCTAGTTTCCAGAAAGATAAATCGTTTATCATTTGGATATTTGTACAGAAAGTTATGGTCCGTTGACTAAAGGCTGGTAGTAGTTCATTTTTGCCCGACATCAGGCAAAGTCACATTTCATACATGCGACTTGCCTAGGCAGAATGCCTAAAAACGGGAGTCAGCCATTTTTTACTCATTTTTGAGTTTTGAGTCTCGGATTTGGGCGATTTTTGGAGCTTTTAGAAGGGGTTTTCACCCAGCACTTTGAGGTAAGTAATTTCTACATAACATGAGTTTAATACATAGATTATGGCTAGATTAACATGTAAAATTTGGTGAAATCAAGGGTTTTGATGAAAAATCTAGGTTTTGGATAAAAATGAGATTTGATCACGAAAATGGTTATGGAATGGAGAAGAAATCATATATTCTTGATCCTTAGGTTATGGGTAACAACTTTCTTCAAAAATTTCCGGAATCCGGGAACGTGGGCCTGGGGTTGAATTTAAGAACTTTGCATTTAGGGTTGGGAAATTAGTTTAATAATTAGAATATGAACTTTTGAGCATGTATTGACTAGTTCTTACCCCATTTGAATAGTTTTGGATCGTTCGGCTCCGATTTGGAGGTTTGAGCGCGTTCTTGAATTGGGATATAGGCTTCGTAGCAAGGTGAGTCTCCTTTCTAACCTTGTAAGAGTGAATTGTCCCCATAGGTGAAATAATTGGTTATATGTTTCTATTTGTGGGGGCTACGTACGCACGAGGTAACGAGAGTCCTTGCGTAGCTACTATTATGCTTAAGTCCGGGTAGTCTAGGACCCAAAAACATGCTTTACTTGCAATATTTGAACTCTCGTTGTCAATTTAAAAATGCTTAAAACATATCGAATGTGTAAATGAATTTCTAAAAAGGCTAGTCATCGTTTCTTGATTTTTTTTTAAAAGAGAGATTGCCATTTATTGGATAATTGTTTCCTTGATGAATTCTTGATTAATTGTTTGGTGTGTTTATTTATATTTGACCGTGTCGCTTGTATGATTCGCGAGCGGGGTAATAGATGCATCTATGGTTCGTGCCATTCGACCCTCTGGCAGTCCACATTTTAAATATTATTGGATCGGGTCGTACGACCTCGGCATGATTGCGCATGCTTGTATTGCTTGCCTTGAAATTCATTGATGTTGATATTGTTTCTCCCTCACTTGAGAATAAATGTATAATTGATGAAAACGAATTTGGAAATTTCCCCGGTGAATAAAAGAATTGTTACTTGCCTCATTCTATTGAGTTATATCCATGTTTATTAAAATCCTTGATTACTATATTATTGGCATATTATTAATAGACCACTAGTAAGTGTCGAAGTCGACCTCTCGTCTCTACTTTTTCGAGATACTTACTGAGTACACGTTGTTTTCGTACTCATGCTACACTTTTGCTGTGCATTTTTGTTGCACAGACACATGTATCTCTAGTGGCCTAGTGGGCATAGCAGCATGGTTGATACGGAGACTTGGGTGAGTCGCACTTCTCGAGACGACCCGCAGCCAGCAGAGTCTCTTTCAGATTACTGTACTTACTTTCTGTCCAATTTGTATTCCGGACGGTTGTTGTATTACATTGTTTCCTAGAAATAGCTCATGCACTTCTGACATTGGGTTCTGGAATGATTATGGGATCATTCAATATTAAGTTTGTTAAAGACATCATTTTTATTTCTATGAATTTCATTATTTATTGTTTATGTATAAATGAAATAATTTCAATAAATACTAAAATGGAATTTAATTAACTTCTTGGTGTTGGCTTGCCTGACATGGTGTCCGGCGCCATCACGGCCCTTAGTGGAATTTGGGTCGTGACAACATGGTATCAGAGCGATAGGTTCACTTAGGTCTCACGAGTTATGAGCAAGTCTAGTAGAGTCTTGCGGATCGGTACGGAGACATCTGTACTTATCTTCGAGAGGCTACAGGACTGTTAGGAGCACTTCCCTTCTTGATTCCTCATCGTGCGATTTGATTCCTTTTAGGCTTATGCCTTTATTTCTTTCATATTCAATCTTATGCGACGTGAAGCGCTTGCTATCAATTGGGAACCGAGGAATCGTAATGGTATTACAGATGTGGTGCAGGATGTTTTTCCCTGCGTACTTGATTGGGCTATTGTCGTCACCTTGCGAAAGGTCGTTCTGTCGCTTCAGCTCAGTATCAGTATTACCTAAGGCTTTGAGATTTGGCGTTGATTGTAATGACGATTCGTGCGTTGCTATCGCACAGTATTTGCATAATGGTAGGATGCTTGCCTATGCAACGAGGTAATGAATGACTTGAAAGGAGGTTATACTATGTGCTTGATTCGGAGATTCAGTATTTTAGTTCCGGCGGAGGTAAGGCAACCGGCCTACGAGTGTTCATTTTGGGTTGATGGAGTAACGAGACTTGGTGAGTTTTCAAGTATGGTGGAATTTTTATCTGCGGCGTGGTGTCGTCGTCCTCGATTGAATATGTTAAGTTCACCGGTGTTATGATCTTCTACAATTCGCCTTTGGGGAAGGATATTGTGAGATATTATTGGAGAAGCGGCTGTCAGAGATCGCGGGGTACGGTGGTTCAGGATTGAATGTGTATTTCTAATGCTGACGGCTCGAGAAAGATGATCTTCGAAAAGGTTTAAAAGCTAGTAGCGGTCTATTGGTTCAAGTGCTACCAAGATAGATTTTGATCTAAGGCATCATCTGAGCAGCAAAGGATGAGGAAGGACATGCGGGAAGTGTCATGCGGTGGTTAAATTTCTAGAAGGCCAGGTGTAAGAAGTGGGAGTCAAGTAGTCGCTTAAGGAAGAGGGGTTTGGCCAAAGTGGGAGAGTGGCAGAGTAGCATATGGGATCAGTGGCAGGATAACTACACACCCGAAGAAAAAGTCTAGTGTTATTTGAGATTAAGGGTGGATAGTGACTGGGTCTACGGACTTAATTTGAAATATCGGCTATTATACGGCAGGAGATTTGATACAATAGAAAGGAGTTGCTCGATATGAAGAAGGATACAAGATGACCATGGATTTGGAGGTACTGTTGCACATTTAGTTGATGTCCCTAAGAAGTGAATGAACTAGTACAATTGGTGGACGAGCACAGGCTCATGATAGGTTATGGATGACGTAGTGATTGTACCTCGTGCAGTGGCGTTGAAAGATGTCGGCGTGTAATCTCCACAGGTAGGTTATCTCCTGTGAGCAGATCAGCGGTCGCGTGGTTGGAGAAGCTTCTGTGAAGAATCCTACTGGCTATCCGGTAAAGAGGTCGGACATGTGAATGTGGTTAATGATTCAGAGTATTCGTAAAGGTTTTTACAGAAAGATTTCGAGGAATTTGGCAGGTTGGTTGTGCAAGATCATGTCAACAATGAAGAAAGAATCTTGGTGGGTTCCAAGGTTATGTAATAAGTGGCTCTAAGCTAAGTGGGAGAGTCCCACTGTCTACGATTGAGTTGCATGGTTATCTACTCGTGAGGTTTCGGGTTATCGGCGTATTAGTAAGTTATTACAGCTAAGGGAAAAGAACATAAGTGGTAATTTGAGCAAAGAAATTGATAAAGGTGTGCTATATTGGCCTTATTGACTCATGTTCGGGCTTTGGGAAGATTCAAGATTTATGCTTCGTACAGAGGTGATTTACAAGGGAAGTGATTCAGTCGGGTGCTTTGTTGAGAAGGGTGTTCATGTGCCAGCGGAGCCTTGGGGTTGATCATATTCGGGACCAAGCCAGAGTGGGTGACTCTCAACAACGGTCCTACTAAATTCAAATGTTAAAATGCGGTGCCTAGGAATTTCAAGCCCGCGAATTTGCAGCGGATTATGAAAAGAGGCTCAGAACATTCTATGATATCTTCGGCTTGCAGTGTAGCATTTGGAGGAATGAGAGAAAAGGATTCGGAGTCGTAGAGGAATTATCAGAATGGGTGCATCAGTTGAGGAGGCGAGCATGCGCACAAGGAGGGTATGAGATGGTTGGTGGGATTTGAGACAGCATGGTCTCGTGATACAAGGCCACTCAGGATGAGCGCAGATTGAGTTGTTATGTATAGGTGGATCCCGGAAGGGTTATGGTGGTTTAAACCACTACTTGAGGATTTGCACGTTCTACGGTTATGAAGATTTACTCGTGTATTGCTATGGTTCTTTCAGAATGAGTTAAGTAAAAAAGTTTTTATATGATGAAGTGTTTACCGTATTAGTGGTTCAGTAGTTATGATGAAATTCTAGCACTATCGCATATTGGCATGTTAGGTGCAGTGAGCGGTATGAAATTTGGAAGTAAGGATCAAGGTTGTGGTTCGGTGTTGACTAGGATGTCACGAGATCGGATGAGCAGGAAAGGGATTTGGATGTTTAGAGTAAGCTGGTATTGTCTTCAACGTCACCTGAGATCGGTGTTTGTGTAGGAGGCTTTGCATCCTGGTTACGGATTCTTGATTTGCTTTACAGCATTTGTGTGGCCGGTGGTATGGAAGTGCAAACTTGTTACCTGGTGCATGAGATCGTGGAAGCGTATCTCACGGGAAGATTGTATAAGTGTGCATGTAGTCACTTGATTGATTAAAAATTTAAACCAAGTATGAAGATGGTAGTAATATCACGAATTTGAGAATTTATGCCTGGAGGGCACTCGATTTATTGGGCTATGGATGGTGGAGGTTTGCTCTGGTTATGATGGTTGTTCTTGTGTGTTATGAGAAAAAGGAGGTTATTATGGACCCATAAAAGGTTATTAGCCTAGTACGGTGCGATCAGAATCGGCTTGAGGTCTGTAAATGGATTTAAATATGAATATGGGCTCTATATCAGGCCAGATGTGTTCATTTTAGCATAGCGCTCCTCATGGAGAAGTATTTGGACGTTAGATGTTGTTTCGTCGTTGGCTATTTCATGTAATATTATATTATGACGTGTGAGTTACGAAACGACTGGATAAATTCGTATGTGTTGGGGTTCCGCGTAGCGATGGTGTTATGTGAGCATGATGGCTCTTGAGATTCAGATCATATATCGCACCTCAATGGTGCTTGAGTTTTGTAGCGTACGGCGCTATCGATCTCCCCATGGATGGTATTATACACTTAGCGTGCTTGTGATTGATATTCACTATTTTGTAGTAGTGAGCAATTTAGCTCGGTGTGTATCTCCTTATGTGAATTTTATGTATGGATCGGGTGGCACGCCGCCACGGGTATGTTATTTGGATCGGGTTGCACGTCGCAACAGTATGATGTTGAGTACAGTTCCCTATATCTATTTCTGTGTGTTTTCTTTCCTATTTTCTGAGGAAAGTTCATATTGGTTGTGTGGGTTGAGTAGTCCCTTCCAAAGTTCGTTTTCCTTATGTATCGCGTTCGAGTTTGTAGCTTATTGGCACATTGTAGCATCATATGAGACTTTTGGTCATGTCTGCGGTGACTGTTACCTGAGCAGCTCGTACTGGGTAAGATGAGGTTATTAGATCTAGGATCAGTGCGATTGGATTATATGAAGTACATTAAAGAGCAATTACCATTATTTGGTTCAGAATGAGGTAATGGTTCTTGTCAGGAGTATAGACTCAATGATTTGTTGACTCGGCAGTTGATTATGAGTTTCTACACATCTCTTCCGTTGTGGCGGTATTGCAAAAGTTGGGACAAGACTTATATATGTCAGGAGGTGCATTGGGAGCATCAGATTCGGGGAATTTCGGCCATTGTTATCAGAGGATGTTATTATAGTCATGTGAGTTATGCAGTGCATAGTGTGAATTCAGAGAAGGTATGCAATTATGTATCGATGCATCGTGTGGTGATTGATACGGTGTTCGTATGTTGGAAGCAGGCTTGGCAGAGAATTTCGGATATTGGAATTGGGCTCTAAGCTTATTTGCTGGGATAAAGGAGAATATCTTCAGATTTGATCGAGCTAATGTGCTCGACTGAGTTGTGGTAGCACGGGTAGATGCATGAGGTGTTGAACAATGATTTCGGACAACTCCATAGCCGTTCTTAGCACGTTCGCGGACGAACGTATGTTTAAGTGGGAGAAAATGTAACGACCCGACTGGTCGTTTTGAGCTATAACGCGTCGTTTGCCGTTGTTTGATGTAATTTGACGCCTCGAGCGAGTTCGTATATGTTTTGGGACATGTTGGTATAATTGGTTAAGGTCCCGAGGGCCTCGGGTGGATTTCGGAAGGTTAACGTAATGGATTTCGGACAAAGAAAGCTGCTGAAATTTTCTGTTGCAGAAGCTGTTCGCCAGAAAATTTCTGATGCGTGTAGTCGATTTTGGAAGCTCATATCTTGCAATCTATAAGCGATCTAAAAATTTGCAAAAAACGAAAGTTGTAGCCCTTGCATTCTAGTTTATAGAAAGATAAACCATTCATCATTTGGATATTTGTACAGAAAGTTATGATCCGCAGACTGAAGGCTGGTAGTAGTTCATTTTTGTCCAAAAATCAGGCAAAGTCGCATTTCATACATGCGACTTGCCTAGGCAGAATGCCTAAAAACGGGAGTCAGCCATATTTTACTCATTTTTGAGTTTTGAGTCTAGGATTTGGGCGATTTTTGGAGCTTTTGGAAGAGGGTTTTCACCTAGCACTTTGAGGTAAGTAATTTCTACACAACATGAGTTTAATACATAGATTATGGCTAGATTAACATGTAAAAACTGGTGAAATCAAGGGTTTAGATGAAAAATCTAGGATTTAGATAAAAATGAGATTTGACCACGAAAATGGTTATGGAATGGAGTAGAAATCATATATTCCTGATCCTTAGGTTATGGGTAACAACTTTCTTCAAAAATTCCGAAATCAGGGCACGTGGGCCCGGGGATGAATTTGAAGAACTTTGCATTTAGAGTTGGAAAATTAGTTTTATAATTAGAATATGAACTTTTGAGCATGTATTTACTAGTTCTTACCCCATTTGAATAGTTTTTGGATCGTTCGGCTCCGATTTGGAGGTTTGAGCGCGTTCTTGAATTGGGATATAGGCTTCGAAGCGAGGTGAGTCTCCTTTCTAACCTTGCAAGAGGGAATTGTCCCCATAGGTGAATTAATTGGTTATGTGCTTCTATTTGTGGGGGCTACGTACGCACGAGGTGATGTGAGTACGTGCATAGCTACTATTATGCTTATGTCCGGGTAGTCTACGACCCAAAAGCATGCTTTACTTGCAATATTTGAAATCTCGTTGTCAATTTAAAAATGCTTAAAACATATCGAATGTGTAAATGAATTTCTAAAAAGACTAGTTATCGTTTCTTGATTTTTTTTAAAAGGGAGATTGCCTTTTATTGGATAATTGTTTCCCTGATGAATTCTTGATTGAATGTTTGGTGTGTTTATATATATCTGACCGCGTCGCATGTATGATTCACGAGCGGGGTAATAGATGCATCTATGGTTCACGCCATTCGACCCTCTGGCAGTGCACAGTTTAAATATTATTGGATCGGACCGTATGACCTCGGCATGGTTGCGCATGCTTGTATTGCTTGCCTTGAAATTCATTGATGTTGATATTGTTTCTCCCTCACTTGAGAATAAATGTATAATTGATGAAAACGAATTTGGAAATTTCCCTATGAATAAAAGAATTGTTACTTGCCCCATTCTATTGAGTTACAACCATGTTTATAAAAATCCTTGATTACAATATTATTGGCATATTATTACTAGACCACTAGTAAGTGTCGAAGTCGACCTCTCGTCTCTACTTCTTCGAGATTAGACGGGATACTTACTGAGTACACGTTGTTTTTCTACTCATGATACACTTTTGATGTGCATTTTTGTTGCACATGCACATGTATCTCTAGTGGCATAGTGGGCGTGGCAGCATGGTTGATACAGAGACTCGGGTGAGCTGCACTTCTCGAGACGACCCGCAACCAGCAGAGTCTCTTTCAGATTACTGTACTTACTTTCTGTCCAATTTGTATTCCGGGCGGTTGTTGTATTACATTGTTTCATAGAAATAGCTCATGCACTTGTGACATCGGGTTCTGGGATGATTATGGGATCATTCAATATTAAGTTTGTTATAGACATCATTTTTATTTTGTGAATTTCATTATTTATTGTTTAATGTATAAAAGAAATAATTTCAATAAATACTAAAATGGGAATTTAATTAATTTCTTGGTATTGGCTTGCCTGACAGTGGTGTCCGGCGCCATCACGATCCTTAGTGGAATTTGGGTCGTGACACTTAGCTTTATTAATCGAAATTGGTTTCTCTTGCATTGTTTGATGATACTAAGTCATTTTTTGTTAGATTTGAGTCGTGCGGAGGCAAATTTTAAAGGGAAAGCTATTTTTGAGTATTGATTTGGCCTAGTTGAGGTAAGTATCTTGCCTAACTTTGTGTGGAGGAATTACCCCTTAGAATTTGGGTTTGATTGTACTATTTGAACTATGTGGAAGACGAGTACATGAGGTGACGAGTGTGTGCACGGATTTATATGTGAAAATCGATCGGTTTAAACTCTTATGTTACTTATAAGCATTTAATTGAAGATGTTATTAATTGTCCTATATTTCTTTGTCTAGTTTATTCTTATATACTTTAATTGAAGCTGTTATTACATTTTCTATTTTCCATTATCGAGATTACTCACATATGCATCTATTAGTAGTTGTTATTACATTTAATCCTTTCATTGTTGAGTTATTCTCATGCATTTAGTCGTAGTTGCTATTTCATACTATCTCTTCATTGTTGAGCTTATGTCATGCATTTGAAATTGAAGTTGTCATTTCATGAAAATACCTTCATTGTTGAGTTATTGAAGTTGTAGTTGTTGCGAGCTATTAACACGTTGTGGTGGAATTTATTGGATATCTTTCCTTGCTGAGTTATTTCCCGTTCATTTTACTGTTATTATGATTCTTGTACACATTGTGATTGAGCTATGGGCTATGTATTATGGTGACATTAGTATTGTTAATTTTGGCAATATTGTGGCATATGGGCACGTGCGGTGCGACTTTATTATTATGATGTAATATTGATGTGCATGTGGCGGCATAAGGGTGGTGTATTGATGCACATGTGGCGAGATAAGGTGATATTTAAGCGCGTGTTGCTAGTAAGGGAATTACTTGAAGCCACGCGGCGAGATAAGGGGAATAAAGCGCATGAAGCTATTCGGAAAAAAATATTTTTAAAAATAAATGCAAGGCTCACGCGGCGATATAAGGAAGATATTGATTGTGATTTGTGAATATGAGGTGTGCTACCACAGTGTGATTCTTGTTGTACATTCTATATTAGAAAGACTTGTTGATTTGAACAATTATTATTTTGTCTCCTTACCTTATTCCATTCGTATTTTGATTGTAACTGGTTAGTTGTCGTCTCTTTCATATGCTCACTTTTTGTTGTTATTTGTTGATTTTATTCCCGTTTTTAGCTTGATAAATTGCTTTATTGTTATTTATTGACTTTACTTCCCCGTTGTTAGATTATATTAATATTCTGCACAGGTTTTCATGTCTAGTAGGTATCTTGACTTGACCTCGTCACTACTCTACCGAGGTTAGGCTTGATACTTACTGGGTATCGTTATGGTGTACTCATGCTACGCTTCTGCACATTTTTGTGCATATCCAGGTACTTATGCCCGTGCCGAATACCAATGACTTGATTCAGACGCTCCCAGCCTCGGAGTCATCTTCTGATATTGACTTTACTATTGTTTATCTTCATATCCAAACAGTATTGTATTTCGAGATTTCTAGTGTGCTTCTTTAGAGCTTATGACTCTGTACCGCTGGTTTTGGGGATTATATGATTGTTGTACCGTTTTGGTTTCATTATGATAGTTATCAGTTTAATATAATATCTTAGTTGTTATTTCTTCTAAATTCTCTATGTGCGTTAGACATACCTAGTCTTAGAGATTAGGTGCCATCATGACTACCTAAGATGAAATTTTGGGATCGTGACAGATAGAAAAGCTTAAGATCTGATTCCTGAAATTGCGTCGAAGAGATATAACTACTTAATATCCAACTTTCTGAAGTTTCATTGGAAAGATAGAAGAACTTAAGATCAAATTTCTGAAGTTGCATCTAAAAGATAGAACTACCTAAGATCCAATTTTTTGAAGTTGCATTGATAAGATAGAAGAACTTCAGATCTGACTCTGAAGTTGCACTGAAAAGATAGAAGAACTTCAAATATCGATAGGTAAATTTTATAATTTTTTATGCAATACAGGTATAATTTCAATAGCGGCCCCAAAAGTGAGTATATGTGAACTTCTCCCTACTTAAGTCGTTTTAAAAACGTATTTAAAGTTAAACCGCCTTGTACCGAATAAATAAATTTGGATATAAATATCCTTAAACTTAACATGGAAAGCAAATTGTGCAAAGGCTTCTAATTTTGCAAATTGTGCTAGTTCTAATTTTAATTTATCATCGAATCTAAACCTAACCTCTATTAGGGGTAACTTCGTACCCGAAGGTCTAAAGTTTGAAACCCTAAACTTTAAATCAAAACTTCAGACTTTCAAGTCTAAATTTAGGCTCTATAAGAGCCTAACTTCCCTCCAAAAGTTTGAATTTAAATTATTTTCAATTCAAATTCAGATATTTGGGCGGAATTTAGGCTCTACTAAAGGTTAACTTCAGACTCAAAGTTCTAAAGTTAAACTTGATGTTAAAATAAGGTGCAAGTCATATTCTTGATGACATTTGGCAAGGCATGGTAGATACATAATTTTTTATCCTACCTAATTTTATACAATTTAGCGTTTAAAATATTTGTTTTTAGGTCTAATTTTAATACTTTAATTTTTGTTTTATTTTTAACAGTTAGTTTTACTTGTGAAGATCGAAAACTCCAAAAATTGAATAGCATTTTATATATAAAGTTTTTCTCATTTGCAAAAGAAAGAAAAAATTATAAAAATAAATTATCTTTTGCTATAGGTTTAATAAATAAGTTAGTGATGTTTATATTTTTCCTTAGTGGCATTTAATTTTAATGTAACTATTTAGCTTTTTATATTCACCAAGAAATCAATGATGGGCCCAAAATTTTAAAGTCATAGGTACTCCATTGTTTATAGACTAGAGTTGTTACAATCAAAAAGTATAAATATACAATTATTTAATATTTGATGGTAACAATAATTGACAAGTATATTTAATGTTTTTATTAAAAATATTGTATTTATATTCGGAGTTTTATTATTATTTACGCTAAATTTATCGACTAGATTAACATATAGCGAAAATTTTGATCTAATGAATAAAAATAAAATTGTCAAAAATAAATTTAAACTACATTAAATTGACATTTTTTAAATTTTTGTTTAAAATATATTTTTCAGTGTTAATTTTTTTATTTATCGGTTTAAAGGTTCAAAATTTTACAAGTTCCAAAATTATGAGTTCGGAGGTTTATGTGTTTGGAAGTTTACGGGTTCGAAATTTCGCGGTTTTGAAAGTTTAGCGGTTCGAAAGTATATGAAATTTGTGGGTTCGGAAGGTTGTCGGTTTGAAAGTTTATGGCTTCATTTTTATTATATCTAAATTATTTATGAATACTCTTGAGTAGTCATTTTCCTTAATTTGCATACCAAACACCGGAAAATGAATAAAATTATTACTTGTTTTCCAAGAAAACATTTTCTTGGAAAATATTTTCCGTTATACCAAACACACCCTCAGTCTCAAAAATTCATGGAAAACGGTACGGGAAAGGGGAACCTCTAGCCTAATTAACGCCACGAAGAGCTCTGCCTAAAAAAAGTCCATTTGTTGTGGGAGCAGAGTGTGTTTTGACTATCTAGAAGGGTAAAAATGTCACTGTAATTAGAAATAGACTATTTTTCTACTATATTTTAAATGGTGGTTGAATATTAAAAACCTGATAAAAAATCCCGCACCATTTTTACAAATTTCACCGCATTTTTTTCACGACCCGGATTCCTAACCCCGGATCGTGATGACACCTAACATCTAGTTGCTAGGCAACATTAGATAACCAATTAACCATTATAACAACTTAAAACAAAGTAATAACAATTATTAACGATTAATAAAGATGTAATACATAAGATAAACTCATAATATAACACAGTCTAGTCTAATCCCAGAAATATGGAGTCACCAATACATGAGCAACTAGAATACTATAAGTATGGTTTGAAAAAAATACAATTGTTTGAAATGAAATAACAGCAAAAAAAAAAAAAATAGAAGGGGACTTCAGGGACTGCTAACGTTAGCAGCTCTATCTCAAGTCTCACTGTAGATATGATCCGGGCAGAAGCACCACTGACACCGCTGGGACCAACACAAGAATAGGCACAAGAAGTGCAGAAGTGTAGCATGAGTACAACCAACCCAATATACTCCATAAGTGTCGAGCGTAACTCCGACGAGGTAGTGACAAGGCTATGACAAGACACCAACTAAAATTGTGCAGATATATACATAAAGTAGAAGAAATAACAAGTAGGCATTTAAAATAATAATGGGGAGGGGGCATGTAGAAAGGGAATTACGATAAGAAAGGCAAGTACAAAATCACTAAGTAGCCTTTTTACAAAATAAACAACAATGCAACCGATTAAATCGCCAATCCGGAAATCAAATGAAGCAATAAAATAAATAATGGCATGGCATCACCCTTCGTGCTTTTACTTGTACTCACCATGCAATATCATAAATGCAATGGTACGGCATTACCCTTCGTGCTTTTACTCTCATCCTCACCATATAATAATGATATGATAAATGAAATGGCATGGCATCATCCTTCGTGATTTTACTCTCTTACTCACATGATATGATAAATGATAACAAGCCATCAAGTGCATGGCATCACCCTTAGTGCTTTAATCCTCACAATCTCTCAATCAATGAAAGTAAAATGCAAATAAGGCACGGCAACCTCCTTCCCGTTTTTCACTCTTTCTCACCAAGCAACAACACTAATTCACAATAGCAATGCAAGGTGGGAAGCAAATTTCACTTTAATTGTAGTGTCTTGATAGGCAAACTAAACTTTTAATATCTCAACAACTCCAAAATAAACAACAAATACGAAGGCGAATAATTAAAGAAATAATAATCTAACTAAGGCATGGAAAGCATATTAAATGGAACAACATAGTACAATAAAACAATTTCCACCAGCATGCTTTAACTCAATGACAACACATATACACTCAATACCTTACATATACGCCGCCCCCACACATAATTCACGTTGCAAATAGACTAACAAGTCCTAATTCACTCAAGTCAAAGTTAACCTCGGCACTTACCTCTTTCGTACTAAATAATTGCTCAACCTAGCCTCCAAACAAATCAAATCTAGCAAAAGTATAGTTCAAATAATTCAAAATAAGCCTTAGAAACTACCCATGAGTGTCACGACCAAAATTTCCCCTCCGTTGGGTCTCGTGATGTCACATAGTCTTAGGGATTAGGTAATCCTAACATTAAATAAAAATATTAACAACATTTAAATAACACCTAACAAATTTGAAATAGAAATATCTTTAAACTTTATAACCCCAAAACCGGTAGTACAAGCCATAATAAGCTCTACAGAGTTTGCTACAGTTACTAAATACAACTGTTGGAAATAAGTAAGAACAGTGTGTATACAAAATAGGAAGGTGACTCCGAAGCCTGCGAGCGTAGCAACAGGTTTACCTTGAGTCTCCACGCAATGATCCGCACAACCTCTAACGAGCAAGAAATACCTGGATCTGCACAAAAATGTGCAAAACAGTAGCATGCTCATACCACAGCAGTGCCCAGTAAGTATCAAGACTAACCTCGGTGGAGTAGTGACGAGGAACAGTCAAGACACCTATTGGTCTAATAAAATATACAAGTATAAGTATAGGATCAACAGAACATGATGTCTATATAAAGGCTACGTAATATGGCTAACAATACAACAATTACAACAAGGAAGGAAAACGGCATGTAACAGCGGAAACACCATAATAATGACATAGAAGAGCGAGCGGAAATACAACCCAAATCCTAAATTACAAATGCAGTAAAGGCAAGCAATAGCTCGGTAACCACGACAGTTTTCACATTAGATCTTAGCCAACAAACTCCACGAAGTACCGAACCTCGGACAAACTTACAACTCACGGGTCCCAATACCTGAACCCTAACACTTAGCATCCTGTACCCGCATCACACCTCATGATCATGCTGACAACTCACTTGCTCAATAGAGCCACTCTCACATATATGACAAGTAAACGAGGGTGTACATCTATACTCAACAATATCAGGAGAGCTTTTTATCCAATAAGAGTGTTTAACTACGTGTATGCTTGTGCAAGTGCTCTAACATAGATCATACCAGCTAAAAGCGTCTCACAACTTTCACGAGGTAAAGCTCATACAGGTAAGCGTACCATAACACAATATCTACAACAAGAATGCCCCCAGGCCATCACAAATCATCACAATCAATTCCTGACAAAGCCCACCTTGTCTCGTCACGTGTGCAATAATAATATAATAAGTGCCCGCCTTATTTCGCCACACGTGCATCATAATGTTCCCACCTTGTCTCGCCACACGCGCAACCCACATATAATTAATATATATATATATATATATATATAAAATCCCGCCTTGTTATGCTGCATGTGCATAAATCAATAGTGACAACAGCACGGTAGAAACCTCGTGCAACCCCATAACAACAACCGCACGGCAGAAACCTCGTGCACCAACACCAAAAGTACAACAGCAGAAATGACAGTAATACAAAGTACGACGAGTAAATCAACTAAAGAACTCTAAATCACAAAGACGCGGTAGAACCAGTTCACAAGGAATAACCACAGTAAAGAATAATAGGCATAAATAAGAACAGTTCAACCAGGGAGAAAATAATACATAACAATGATTTCGCAATATACAGTCCAACAACAAGGAAGCTAACACGAGCCATATAATTACAAACAAGGACATGTCAACTAGGATATAGGGCGTCTAAACTTCTTTTAAGGTTGGGAAATTATTAAGAGTTCACACAATTTCAGTTTAGGATAAGCAGCGGGGAGATGATCATAACCTCGATTAAGACTAAACAAATACAGGATGAGATAGTAATAAATTCAGTTAGAGATAAGCAGTTGTGAAAAGATAACATGACGATAGAAGAGGCAAAATATTCAGTTAAGTTGAATAAGAGTCAAATAAGCAATAAGAGTAAATCATACGGCAATTAATTCAAATTGAAGCATGTAGGAGCGAAACCAACAAATAGGAACTCAAACATATCACGAACAACTTTATACACAGTAAACATAAGGACCTAAACCCTAAAGGCCAACTTTCCACAGATAAGTCCGAGCACGCACTTGTCACCTCGCGTACACGGATTACAATCAACATAGAAGACTCAAATCCTAAGGGGAAGTCCCCCACACAAGGTTAGGCAAGATATTTACCTCAAAGACGACATATCGATACTCTAAAATGCACTTCTCGGGTGAAAAGACCTCCGGACGGCTCAAATCCAACCAAAATAACTTCAAGGCACACATAAAACACATAAGAAACTATTCCGGATCATAAAGTCTCAATCTTTAACAAAATCCAAAAATCGGTCCAAAAGTCGACCCCCGGGCCCACACCTCGGAACCCGACAATTTTTTATAAAATCCAAATACCCATTCCCATACGAGTTCAACCACACAAAAATTATCAAATTCCGATATCATTTGGTCCCTCAAATCATGATTTTTCATTTTAGAAATTTTCTTCAAAAACCAACATTTTGCTCAACCTAAAACACAAATTAAATGATAAAAATAAAGATAAAATCATGGAATATGTTAGATTCTAGGTTAAGAACACTTACCCAGTCGATTTTCTTGAAAAACCCTAAAGAATCTCCCAAATCTGAAGTTTAAAACTCAAAATATGAAGAAATGACCAAACTCTCGACTTATATGATTCTGCCAGAACTTCCGCATCTGTGGACAAGAAACGGCATCTATGAACTTTGGCTAATTGGTCTGGGACCGCATCTGTGGATATACAGCCAAACCCGCGGCACTGCAGAAGCGAAAGGGGAAACCTCTTGAGCGTAAATTCTCCACATGTGGGATCGCTGGACTGCAGAGCGGCCATCGCACCTGCGTACCAGCCTCCGCAAAAGTGTGCAAGATCCCAGGCCTTCATGGCCGCAGAAGCGGCTGGGATCACGCAGAAGCGGAGCCGCACCTGCTCTCTAAGGTCGCAGGTGTGAAAACACCAGAACCAAACCTGTTTAAAACTATGCAAAACATCCGAACCTCGTCCAAATCACACCCGAGGCCCCTGGGACCCCGTCTAAACACATAAACAAGTTCTATAGCCTAAAACAGACTCGTTCGAGGTCTCAAATCATATCAAACAACACCGAAAATGCAAATCGCGCCATGAATCGAACTATGGACTTCTAAATCTTCCAACTTTGAAAACGCGTGCCTAAACCGATCAAATCAACCTGGAATGACGCCAAATTTTGCAGACAAGTCCCAAATGACAAGACGGAGCTGTTCCAACTCTCGGAATTGCATTCTGACCCAGATAGCACAAAAGTCAACTGTGGGTCAAACCTTTCCATTTTCCAAACTTCAACTTTTTCATACTTTCGTCGATTTGCCTCAAATTACTCTACGGACCTCCAAATCCAAATCCGGACGCGCGCCTAAGTCCAAAATCACCATACAAAGCTGTTAAGATCATCCAAAACCCATTCCGGAGTTGTTTACTCCAAAGTCCAATTCGGGTCAAATTCTCATTGTTTAAGCTTCCATAACAAGATTCCTTCTCCCAATTCGATTCCGAATCATCCGGTAACTGAATTCAACCATGCACGCAAGTCGGTACACATATATGAAGTCGTTCAAGACCTTACACCGCTGAACAGAGCTTAAATTCTCAAAACGACCGGTCGGGTCGTTACATCCCCCCTCTTAAAACAAACGTTCGTCCTCGAACGTGCCAAGATTCCCCTCGAAGTCCTCAAATCACTGAGTGCACACTTAAAACATACACCCGAGGGTGACCCCACATCATCCCAATCCACACAAGCCTGACGACACCATCCTAACTCAATTTAGCCTTTCTACCAATACCAATAAGCCTTAGCCAAAATTCCCACCTCCCATTCATTTCCAAGAGACCTGATTCTAAATCCATATCCGGTATCAGTCTCAACTAGCTGCAAACACTATGCCTACAACCACAGAGTACAACCACACAACATACACACCACCCATAGGCCTATAATAACATTCCCGATCATGATCTGCCCGAAATCAAACCCTGCACCGGCCACTAGTCTCATATCCAATAGAACTCTATTTTAAACCTCGATAATATTGACAATGATGCAAGAAACACGAAGACCTCATAGCCAAACACACGAATCAACAAGTCACAACTGACACAACCGGGCACACACCCCGCAAGCTAAAACTCAAGAAGCACAGAACGAAAATGACTGAATATTGAAAGAGGAACACATAAGGGAACTATCAAACAAGCCCGACAAGCACAATTTTCTATCAATACTAACCTACAAAACAATATAACAAGAAAGAATTCAAGCATATAAGCAAATCAGAAGGATCTCATACTGATATAACTTCCACCGCGGTACACAACCTAGTTCAAACACATCAAATCACATGAAATCGCGAGGGTCCCGCCCTCCACTCTGAATCACAAGTAGGGTATACATCAACTAGTTGGAACCTCTCACTAGATCAATTCCGTCAACAAAATTACAAGACGTGCTGGCTTCCACACTGGTGGAGCATACAACAAATCATAGCTCGTAGCCAAAATACTCAGAAATCACATCAAGCCTACCGTAATGGACAGTAGGAATTTACTAGTAATCTCATAACTCTCAATAAGGAATAGAAACAGACGATAGACACGGGCTATCACTCATAAGAACCTCCCAAAAAGGGCAACATATAAATAGAGTTCTAATCACGAAATGCACCCACAAGTGGAGCAACAAACAGGGGAACTCACCCTGATAAGCAGAGCTATAATGATCTACGGATGGTGCTTCTTTATAACAAACCAAAATCATACCTGAATGACATCACCCGGCGCAGCATCCTCAAGCCTACCATACGAAACACATCAACACGTTGGGCCTCCCCCTCTTGGTCACCCCCTACTCGCATGAATACCCCGCTGTGACACAACAGCCCGAAGTTTGGGACAATCTAACCATATGGCTAGTATCTCCACACACAAAGCAACCTCTCTACTGACGTGGCTGTGGGAACTGTGCGATACGGGTGCTCCGAGACCCATGAACATCTAAATCACTGTGCGAAGCCTGAAACGCAAACTGAACTGGCTGACCCACAAAGTCTCTACCATATCGCACCCTTCCTCCAAAATAAGGACCAGCGGATCTCCCCGGTCTACGAGGCCCCCTCGCCTCCTTGTACTCTCTCTCCTGAGCTCGCATGCCCTCTCTCTCATGTCCCCACCTGTCCTCTCTCTCCTGGCCTCGCCTGACCTCTCTCCCCCCTCTCTCTCTCTCTCTCGAGCCAGCATGCCCTCCACCCTCCTAGCAATACTCATGGTCTGCTGATACGAAATATCCATCTCCAACTCCCGGTCCATGCTAGTCCTGATGCTGGGATGGAGCCCTAAATAAACCGGCGAACCCTTTCCCGAATAGTAGAAACCAAGGTCGGTGCATGTCCGGCCAAATCGCTGAATCTGACGGTGTACTCTGATACTGATATAGTGCCCTGGCGCAACTGCTCAAACTCCACACGCCATGCATCCCGAAAGGACTAAGGTACGAACTCTCTCAGGAACATCTCTGAAACTGAACCCATGTAAGTGAAACTGACTCGGCCGGGCTACCCAACTCATATGCCGGCCACCACTGGTAAGCCGCTCCGCTAAGTTGGAACGTAGTAAAAGTAACCCCACTCGACTCAACAATACCCATAGTGCGGAGAATGCGATGGCACCCCTCCAGGAAACCCTGTGCACTCTCTGAAGCCAAACCACTGGATGTAGGAGGGTCGTATTTCTTGAACCTTGCAAGTCTAAGCTGATCTTCTTCAGATGTTGTTGTCCTGACTACGGGCTAAACTGGAACCACAGGTTGTGCCGCCATGACGCCCGGAACCTGGCCAACATGAACTCGCTGCTCTGGAGTGTGGGCGTTAGGGGTGGGCATCGGCCGGTTCGGTCGGTTATTATAAAAATACGGTTCGGTTTTTCGGTTTTCGGTTTTGTAATATTAATAACCAAATCAAACCAAAGTATTTACGGTTCGGTGCGGTTTTTTCAAAGTTCGGTTCGGTTATTTCCGGTTTATATTTTCGGTTTCAAACGGTTGTAGACTTATAGGAACATCGAAGTATTTACATTTTACAGTTTGTAATAAGTTCAATATTATGTGATTTGTCCAATTATAATGCTAGTATTGTATGCCTGAAACAGTTACGGTTTGTAATTAAGTAGTAGTAGGGTAGTTATATCTCGATAATTATCACTAAGGATGTGATTTGTCCATACGGTCTGTAGGAACATTATCCAAGTGCCTACTGTCTTAAGCTGGCCATCTTATCTGATAACAATCATCTTCTTCCGTCGTGCAGTGCACTGTCACCCTCGTTATTGGTCTTATTCCCAGACCAATAATTCACTGTAATCACTCACCTTCATACTCTTGCTGGGTAATTTTTCTTTTCATTTTTCGTTTTCTTCTTTCCCTTTCTTGTGAAGCTTTAACTTCCATCTGATTTTCATGTCGCCCTTCCCATGTACCATTTGAATCTCAAAATTAAGGTCTTTTTGACGTCAATCTTTTTGTTTACTTTTATATATTGTTCAAAAGATGGTTATCAAGAATCATTCTTTATGTTATATATTCTTTTTGCAGGAAAATAAAATGGGAGAGATGTCTTGTAAACTGCTTTTGCAAATTATCGTAGTTGTCTCAGTATTGTATCCTAAAGTATTGGTAAATTGTAGTGATTCTAAAGATGTGAGTGAATGGTTTTGTTATCAAGAATGCGTGGACGCATATCAGAATTTCTCTATCCTCTGTAAGTATTGATCCTTTCTTTAATGGTCTAAGTGAGCACTCTCTATATAATTAATGCCTTTGTTTCACTTTTCCTTGCTCTTAAGAGTGATCGATCTGTTAAAACAATTTTGTTTCGTATGAAGAAATGCATCCTCCTGAATTTCGGTTTTTCTGTTTAACCGAAAACCGAAATACAAAAACCATAAACCGCACCGAAAAATCGAAAATTAATAATTTTAAAACCGTGCACCGACCGAAAAACCAATTAAACCGAAACCGAAATACCGAAATTCACGGTTCGGCCGGTTTTTTCGGTTCGATCGGTATTATGCCCACCCCTAGTGGGCAGTGGGAGTCTGAGTCCCTTCTCCAGTCTGTGAAGTAGCTAGTGCAACCGGAATCAACCCCGCCTGAGCCAATGTACCAAACATGCTCAGAAACTGTGATAAGGTCTCCTGAAGAGCGGGGGTAACAGAAGGCACCCTCGGTACCTGCCCCCTAACTGGAGCTACTGGCGGCTCCTTAACAGCTGCTCTGGTAGGTGCTCTAGCTGTAGCACGTACTCCTCGTTGACCTCTGCCTCTGCCTCCAGCGACCCTTGCTTTGGGAGCAGCATCGTCGGTAACTACAGCGCGTGTCCTCACCATCTGTGAGAGAATAGAATGATAAAAGTTCAGACAGCGAGATCAATAAGCTCGCACCATAGGATTGAAAGAAGTGAGATTGTCCTAATAGTTCCGTAGCCTCTCGAAGATAAGTATAGACGTCTCCGTACCGATCCGCAAGACTCTACAAAACTCGCTTATGACTCGTAGCACCTATGAACATAGAGCTTTGATACCAACTTGTCACGACCCAAATTTCTCCTCCATTGGGTCTCGTGATGGTACCTAGTCTTAGGGACTAGGTAAGCCTAACATTAAATGAAAACATTAACAACATTTAAATAACACCTAACAAATTTGAAATAGAAATCTCTTTAAACTTTACAACCCCAAAACCAGTAGTACAAGCCATAAGCTCTACAGAGTTTGCTACAACTGCTAAATACAACTGTTGGAAATAAGTAAGAACAAAGTGTATACAAAATAGGAAGGTGACTCCGAAGCCTGCGACCGTAGCAACAAGTTTACCTTGAGTCTCCATTCGCGTAGGCAAAGCTCTGCGAAGCATCGCGTTTTGAAGGAGGAAGTTTGGCAGAATATAAAATATCAAAAGCGAGGGTTAGACTTATTTTTCATAATTTGATATTGGGAGCTCGGGTTGAGGCGATTCTTGGAGGGTTTTTCAAGGAAATGGTTAGGGTAAGTGGTTCTAACTCAGATTTGGATAAATTACATGAATATATCATTGTTTTCATCATTTAATTGCTGTTTTGGGTTGAAAAAATGAGGAACAATTGTAGAAACTTCATAGGCTTTAATTTGAGGATTTGAAGGTCGAGTTGTGATCGGATTTGAGTAATTTTAGTATGGTTGGACTCGTGGCCGAATGGGTGTTCGGATTTTGTAATTTTGATCGAGTTCCGAGATGCAGTCCCGGATTGACGTTTTGAGTTGACTTTATTTCTTTGCAAAGATTGTAACTTTATGATTCGAAATAATTTCCTATAGCTAATATTTATGGTATGAAGTTGTTTTGGCTAGATTCGAGCCGTTCAGAGTTGGATAATCGAGGAAAAGGTCTCCTAATGGATTGATTTAGCGTGTTTTGAGGTAAGTGTCTTGCCTAACCTTATGTGCAGGAATTTTCCCTTAGGATTGGTGTTGTTTGTGATAACTGTGATGTGTGAAAGCCGTGTATGCAAGGTGACGAGTGTGTGCACGGGCTAAATGTAGAAATTTACCGGTTTTATCTATGTATATTCCTTTCATGCCTTAATCGTGTTAACTTAACATGTTATATTCATCATTTTTAGGCTATCTTCACATGCTTTACTTGTCTTATCTGTTACTTGTTAATTGCCTACATGTCAGTTGAAGTTGTTGTTTCCTCTATTCTTTATTCATTATTTAACTGTAAATTCTTTACTTGAAGTTGTTATTCTTGGAATATCTTGTTGATGAAACTAGTATTGAGTTATAAAGGCCGTGATTCACATTGAGGCAAAGTGTTAAGTTGTGAAATATTACTCTGTTGAGTTATTCACTTTCGGTTGTTATTGATGAGACTCTTGTGTACATTGTAGATGAGCCATAGGATTTTTATTGTGAAAACACTGTTATTGTTGATCCTTTGGCAAGTTGTGATATTGAGCACTTGAGGTGCGATTTGTGATACATTGTCATATTGATACGCATGCGGTGGTATGAGGATTTGGGGTTGAAACTCAGGCAATAAGATAAGGTGGGCTTGTTACGCGTGACTAGTATGGGAACTACTAGAAGCCATGCGGTGTGATAAGGTGGGCTAAAATGCGGGATGCTATTTCAGGAAAAATAATTTTCAAAACTAAATGCATGGCTCCCGCGGTGATATAAGGAAAGATTGTGAATTGATTTGTTATTTGAGACTACGAGGCAGTACCTCGGTAGTGATTCTTGTTGATACTTTCTATTTCTTCACTTGTGTTTTTTTATTTTGTTCTGCGTCATAACATACCTTGTTTTCCTTCTGTGATGCATTATTTGCCTTAGTTCAATATAGGTATTCTCGGTGTATTTCTTTAATTGTCTCATTTCTATTGTTAAATTTTTTTCACTATTATACACTTGTTCAGTTTCTTATTTATTCCAGTAGGGCCTTGACCTGACTTCATCACTACTCTATCGAGGTTAGGCTTGGCACTTACTGGATACCGTTGTGGTGTACTCATGCCACGCTTCTGCACATCTTTTTGTGCAGATCCAGGTACCTTCTACCAGTCCAGGCATCAATGAGTTGAGTTCGTACTCGAAGACTTCAAGGTACACCTGCCGGCGTCCGCAGTCACCCTCTATCTATTTCTATATTTTCCTCCTTTTATTAGATACAGTTGTATAGGGATGGCAATGATATTGTAGAGCTTGTGACTCGATATCACCAGGTTTTGGAAAAATTTTATATATTGAGATATGGAGCATTCTTTTATTAAAATTCATTGAATATTTGAGATTTTATTTGTTATATCAGTTATATTCCGCATGTTTGTTAGGCTTACCTAGTCTTAGAGATTAGGTTCCATTACGACATCCTACGGAGGAAAATTCAGGTTGTGGCAAGTTGGTATTAGAGTTCTAGGTTCATAGGTGTTATGAGTCACAAGCAAATTTAGTAGAGTGTCACGGATCGGTACAGATACGTCTGTATCATCTTCGGGAGGTTATGGAACTTTTAAGAAAAGATTCACTTTTTCATTCCTTATCATGTGAATTTGTTGACTTCGAAATTCTAAATATCCGTCTTTCTATTCTCTCACAAATGGTAAGGACATGCATAGCTAGATCAGATGATCAGACACCTATACCCCCTGCTAGAGCCGCGAGAGGCCAGGGTCGGGGCAGAGGTCGAAGACGGGCATGTGGTGCAGCCAGAGCACCGGCCCGAGCCGCTACAAAGTAGCCACCAGTAGCTCCAATTGGAGGGCAGGCATCTGATGCGCCTGTTACTTCCCCTACACTTCAGGAGACCCTCGCCCAGTTTTTGAGTATGTTTGGAACTCTAGCCTAGGTAGGGTTGATCCCACTTGCTCCTGCCATATCTCGGGCCGGGGTAGGAGCACAGACTCCTGCAGCCCATACTCCAGAGCAGCGAATCCAGGTTGACCAGGTCCCAGAGGTCATACCAGTACAGACGGTTGTCCCAGTTCAGCCTAAGGTTAGGGCAGCAGCTTCGAGGGGGAGCAGCTCAGGCTCGAGAGGTACATAAGTACCACCCTACTACTTTCGGCGGGTTGGCTTCAGATGATGCCTAGGGTTTTCTTGAGGAGTGCCATTGTATCCTCCGTACTATGGGTATTGTGGAGTCGGGTGGGGTTGTTTTCACTACGTTCCATCTTAAGGTAGCGGCTTATCAATGGTGGCGAACATATGAGTTGGGTAGCCCGGCCGAGGCGGCTTCACTCATTTGGGCTCAGTTCTCAGATATGTTCATGAGGGAGTTTGTTCCCTTGAGTCTTAGGGATGCATGGAGTGCAAAGTTTGAGCAATTGCACCAGGGTGCTATGACCGTATCAGAGTATGTTGTTAGGTTCAAAGAGTTGTCCAGACATGCACCTACATTAGATTCCACAGTCAGAGAGCGAGTCCGTCGATTTATCGAGGGGCTCAACCCTGGTATTAGATTCAGCATGGCTTGAGAGTTGGAGATGGATATCCCATACCAGTAGGCTGTGGAGCTCGTTTAGAGATTAGATGGTATGTGGGCCCGGGAGAGAGAGGAGAGGGACTCCAAGAGACCTCGAGATTCTAACACATATAGTGGTGCTCGTGCCCTAGTTGCAGCCCGTCATCGTAGGGGCTATGTGAGCCGCCCTATTCATTTAGCACTTCCGGCTTCCAGCGATGTTCCGACCACTCCCAGGTCTCAGGTTGCCCATTATGCACCGCCACTGTCTACTGCACCTCCTCCACAAGGTGATTTAATGGTCAGTCCAGCCGATTAGGCCCGAGCCAGTTCCAGCAGCCACGTCTTACGAGAGCTTGTTTTGAGTATAGTGACACTCGTCATATAGTGAGGGACTACCCCAAACTCAGGAGGGGTGCAACTCCACAGACTACTCAGGCCCCACATATTCCACCGGGTCCTTAGGCTTCTCAGGTCGTCGTTACCGCACCAGTTGCCACTCCACCAGCACAGCCAACTAGAGGTGGAGGTCGGGTGGGTAGAGGTCGCCCTAGAGGGGGAGGCCAGGCTAGTTTTTATGCTCTTCCTACTAGGACGGAGGCGGTTGCATCCGACTCAGTTATCACATATATTGTCTTGTTTGTTATAGAGATGCATCAGTCTTATTTGATCCAAGCTCCACTTATTCTTATGTATCATCTTACTTTGCTCCATATTTGGGTATATCCCGTGCTTTTTTGAGTTCTCCTATCTATGTGTCCACACCTGTGGGAGATTCCATTCTTGTTGACAGTGTGTATCGGTCGCTTTTAGTTGTTCTTGGTGGTTTTAAAATCGGAGACGACTTATTGTTGCTCAGTATGGTAGATTTTGATGTTATCTTGGGTATGGACTAGTTGTCGCCCTATCATGCTATTCTTGATCGTCATGCCAAGACGGTGACAGTGGCTATGCCAGGTTTGCCTCGGTTGTAGTGGATGGGTTCTTTGTATAATGTTCCTAGCAGGGTGGTATCTTTCCTTAAGGCACAACAGATGGCTGAGAAAGGGTGTGAGGCATATATAGCCTTTGGAAGAGATATAAGTGTTGATAATCCTACCTTTGAGTCAGTTCTGGTACTAAGGGACTATCCAGATGTGTTACTAGCGGATCTTTCGAGCATGCCGCCCATTAGGGATATCGATTTTGGTATTGATCTATTGCCGGGAACTCAACCCATCTCTATTCCACCATATCGTATGGACCCAGCGGAGCTGAAAGAGTAAAAGGAGCAGTTGCAAGAGTTGCTTGATAAGGGTTTCATTCGGCCTAATGTCACCTTAGAGTGCTCCGATCTTGTTTGTAAAAAAGAAGGATGGTTCTATGAGCACGTGTATTGATTATCGATAGTTAAACAAAGTTATAATGAAGAACATGTATCCATTGCCATGCATTGATGACATTTTTGATCATCTACAGGGTGCCTAAGTGTTCTCAAAGATTGATTTGCATTTAGGCTATCTTCAGTTGAAGATTCAGGAGCCGGATATTTCGAAGACTGCCTTCAGGACTCGATATGGTCATTACGAGTTCCTTGTTATGTCATTTGGGCTGACCAACACCCCAACAACATTCATGTACTTGATGAATAGTGTATTACAGCCCTATCTCTACTCATTCATCATTGTGTTTATTGATGACATCTTGGTGTACTCCCAGAGCTGAGAGGATCATGAGCAACACCTGAGGACCGTGCTCCAGACCTTGAGACAAAAGAAGTTGTATGCAAAATTTTCAAAGTGTGAATTCTGGCTTGATTCGGTGGCATTTTAGGGTCATGTAGTGTCGAGTGAGGGGATCAAGGTAGATCCGAAGAATATTGAAGTAGTGCAGAGTTGGCCTAGGCAGTGTTCAGCTACTAAGATCTGGAGATTTCTTGGTTTGGCAGGGTATCACTGTCGATTCGTGGAGAGTTTCTCATCTATTGCTGCACCTATGACCAGATTGACCCAAAAGAGTGCTCCGTTCAGGTGGACCGAGGAGAGTGAGGAGAGCTTTCAAAAGCTCAAGATTTCTTTGACTACAGCCCCAGCATTAGTGTTTCCTATGGGCATGAGGTCTTATACTATATACTGTGATGTGTTGCGTGTTGGCCTCGGCGCGGTGTTGATGTAATACGGTAGGGTGATCGCCTATGCGTCTAGGCAGCTGAAGGTGCATGAGAAGAACTATCATGTCCATGACCTTGAGTTAGCAGCTATTGTTCATGCCTTGAAGATTTGGCGGCACTATTTGTACGGTGTCCCTTGTGAGGTCTATACCGACCACCAAAGTTTGCAGCATTTGTTCAAACAGAAGGATCTTAACTTGCGGCAGTGGAGATGGTTAGAGTTTATTAAGGACTATGATATCACCATTCTATATCATCTCGGGAAGGCCAATATGATGGCCGATGCCTTGAGTCAAAAGGTGGAGAGCTTGGGCAGTTTATCATATCTATCGGCAGCGAAGAGGCCATTACCATTGGATGTTCAGGGCTTGGCCAACTAGTTTGTTAGATTGGATGTTTCGGAGCCGAGTCGAGTTTTTGGCCTGTGTGGTCTCTTGGTCTTCCTTATATGATCGTATCAGAGAGCGTCAACATGACAACCCCCATTTGCTTGTCCTTAAGGACGCGGTTCAACATGGCGATGCCAAGGAGGTCACTATCAGTGATGACGGTGTGCAAGGCAGGCTACGTGTACCCAATGTAGATGGTTTGCGTGAGTTGATTCTTCAGGAGGCCCACAGTTCGCATTACTCCATTCATCTGGGTGCCACCAAGATATATCAGGACTTGAGGCAACACTAGTGGTAGAGAAGAATGAAGAAGGACATAGTGGAGTATGTAGTGCCTAAATTGTCAGCAGGTGAAGTGTGAACATCAGCGACCAGGTGGATTGCTTTAGAGGCTAGAGATTCCAGAGTGGAAGTGGGAGTGGATTACTATGGATTTTGGTGTAGGGATCCCACGGACTCAGAAGAAATTCTAAGAAGTATGGGTGATTGTGGATAGGTTGACCAAGTCGGCTCATTTCATTCCATTGGTGACTATTTATTCTTCAGAGCAGCTGGCTTAGGTCTATATTCGCGAGATCGCCAGGCTTTAGGGCATGCCGATATCCATCATCTTTGACCGAGGTACGCAGTTTACATCACGGTTCTGGAGGGCTGTACAGCATGAGTTAGGCACAAGGGTGGAGTTGAGTACGATATTTCACCCTCGGACGGACGGGCAGTCTGAGCACACTATTCAGATGTTAGAGGATATGCTTCGTGCATGTGTGATGGAGTTTGGGGGTTCTTGGGATTAGCTATTTTTGCTTGCGGAATTTGCCTACAACAACAACTACCAGTCAAGCATTCGGATGGCTCTATATGAGGCCTTGTATGGGAGGCAGTGTCAGTCTCCGGTGGGTTAGTTTGAGCCGAGTGAGGCTAGGCTATCGGGTACAGACACATCCTATGATGATATGGAAAAGATTAAATTGATTCAAGATTGACTTTGTACATCCCAATCTAGACAAAAGAGTTATGCGGATCGGAAGGTTCACGATGTTGCATTCATGGTTGGGGAGCGGGTCTTGTTCCGGGTTTCGCCCATGAAGGGTGTTATGAGGTTCGGGAAGAAGGGCAAATTGAGCCCTAAGTATATCAGACCTCTTGAGATTCTTGAGAGGATTGGAGAGGTGGCCTACAAGCTTGCACTGCCACCTAGTCTAGCTGTAGTTCATCCAGTATTCCATGTTTCTATGCTCTGGAAGTATCATGGTGATCCGTCTCATGTGATAGACTTTAGCTCAGTCCAATTGGACAAGGATTTGTCTTATGTTGAGGAGCCGGTGACCATTTTGGACAGGCAGGTCCGAAAGTTGAGGTCGAAGGACATTGCTTCAGTGAAGGTCCAGTGGAGGGGTCATCCAGCCTAGGAGGTGACTTGGGATACCGAGCATGATATGTGTATCCGATATCCTCATCTTTTCACCACTTCAGGAATGTCTTTATACTCATTCGAGGACGAACGTTTGTTTTAAGAGGGGAAGAGACGTAACGAACCGGCCGGTCGTTTTGAGTATTTCAGCCCTCATACCTATTTATTTCTCATCTATGTTATATCGTGGTTATGTAACTTTCTGGGGTGTTTGGTTCTGGTTTCGGGTGAGTTTAGAAGTGAAATGGGACAAATAGTCCCTAAGTTGGAGTCTTAAGTTGATAGAGTTGACCGTAGTTTGACTTTTGTGTACATGACTCCGGAATGGAGTTTTGACGGTTCTAATAGCTCCGTATGATAATTTTGGACTTAGGAGCGTGTCCGGATATTGATTTGGAGGTCCGTAGGTCTTTTCATCGTGAATTGGCAAAAGTTAGAAAATTAAAGGTTTGGAAGGTTGGAGAGTTTGACCGACTGTTCACTTTATTGATATCGGGGTCAGATTTTGATTCTGGAAGTTGGAATAGGTCCGTCATGTAATTTATGACTTACGTACAAAGTTTGAAATCAATCGGAGTTATTTTGGTATGAATCGGCATTAGTTTTGTGATGACCCGATAGGTCATCTTATGTTTTAGAACCTAATTCTGTTCTTTTAAGCCTTAAATACCTCATCTTAGCCCTCCCCGATTTGTGTGCATAGTTCGGGTGTTTTTCCGGAATGCTTTTATGTTAAACAAACTGAGAAAATATGAAAATTTTGCCTTAAAATCCTTTTGAGTTGACTTCTGTCAATGTTTTGAGCAAACAGACGCGGATTCGTGTTTTGACGGTCCCAGTGCGTCTGTATCATGATTTGGGACATGGGCGTATATCTGAAATCAAATTCGGAAGTCCCTAGCCTGAGTTATCGCTCTTTGTTGAAATTTGAAGGTTTAAAGGCTTAATGGCTTTGAAAGTTTGACCAATGTTTGGCTTTATTGATATCAGGTCCGTATTTTGGTTCCGGAACCTAGTATAGGTCCATAACTATATTTATGACTTGTTTGTCAAATTTTGTGAGAAACAGAGTTGGTTTGACGTGATTCGGACGTCCGATTGTGAAAATAGAAGTTCATGAGTTTTCCTGAAAATTTCCTTTGATTTGATGCTCAATTCGTAGTTCTAGGTGCTATTTTGGTGGTTTGATCACGTGAGAAAGTTCGTATGTTATTTTTAGACTTGTGTGCATATTTGATTTAGAGCCCCGAGGGTTCGGGTAAGTTTCGAATAGGCTAAGGAGTGGTTTAGACAGAAAGCTCAGCTGATGTTCTGCAATTTCTGGTACTGGTCTCTGATCTCGCAATTTCAAGATTAGCGTTCGCATTTGCGAATATGCCAAATCCCGTGAGGCTTGCATTTGCAAGCAACTTCTTCGCATTTGCGAAGAGTACCTGAGTCAGCAAGAGTTCGCATTTGCGATCAGGAGGTCACAATTGCGGGGAGGCCAGAGTTCGCATTAGCAACATTTCATCGCAAATGCGATGAAAGCGAAGGTGCGTGGACTTCACAATTGCGAGGTGTTCTTCGCATTTGCGGGGGTTCGCAATTGCAAACCCCTGGTCGCAAATGCGACATCTGCAACTGAACAAATAGGAGTTAGACGGGATTTTTGTTCATTCTTCAAATTTTCAAAACTAGAAAACCCTAGAGGCGTTTTTTCAAAGAACTCTTCTTCCCCAATCCATTGCTAAGTTATTCTAATATATTTTCTTTCAATCTTTCATTACGTTTCATAAATTTTCAACCTAAAATCTAGTGTTTTCATGGTATAAATTGGGGGTTTGGGTAGAATTAGGGATTTTGTAAAAATTTGAGTTAAGATCTCAAATTGAGGTCGGATTCCAAAACAAATTACATAACCGGGCTCGGGGGTAATAGGTAATTGGGTTTTGGTTCGAATTTTGGGTTTGGGCCAAGCGAGCTCGGGAGTTGCCTTTTGTTGACTTTTTCAATAATGACCTAAATTGAATCCTTTGCAATCGTGGGTAGTTCCTAAGGCCTAATTTGCATCGTTTGCCTGGTAATTTGCTAGATTTTATTGGTTCGGAGGCTTGTTTGAAAGGCAAAGCTGTGGTTGAGCTTTGAGTTGATCCTTGGAGCGAGGTAAGTGTTGTGGTTAACCTTGACTTGAGGGATTAGGATTTGTTTGTCTATTTTCTATATGTTTAGATGTTGGGTACAACGTATATGTGAGGTGATGAGTACTTATGTGTTGTTGTCAGGTTAAAGCATGTGGGTGAGACTTGTTCCTTGTAATTTATTGCTTACTTTGATCATGTTATCCATGCTTAGACTAGTCACTTATTAAATTGATCGTTCTTTTCACGTTTATGGCCTTTTGTGATAATTGAGTATTGCTTCTAAAATTGAGATTGGTATTGTGGAACCATTGTTGACGAAAGGCTTATTCTTGTTGTTTCAATCTACCTGTTGTTACTTGTTCATTGTTATATGGTAAGGGAGAGTGTTAATGCACGAAGGGTGATGTCGTGCCGTATGTGAGTGTTAATGCACAAAGGGTGATGCCGTGCCATATTATGAGAGTTAATGCACGAAGGGTGAAGACGTGTCATATCTATTAATTTGTGATGAAAGTGAGTGTAAAAGCACGAAGGGTGATGTCGTGCCGTTATTATTGTTTCAGTGTGAGGTTGAGAGTAAAAGCACGAAGGGTGATGCCATGCAGTTTTATTCATTGTGTTTATACGTTTTACTGGTTAAAGGCATATTGACCGTTCTGGTTATCATTTCTGCTGTAATTATCGTACTTTGTACCCTTTTCGCATGTCCCCTCCCAATAGTACATGTTTAACTATTATTTTTTGTTATCTTGTACATATATTGTTATCTGCACGGGATTATTATGTGGGTGTCTTGTCATAGCCTCGTCACTACTTCGTCGAGGTTAGGCTCGACACTTACAGAGTACATGGGGTCAGTTGTACTCATACTACACTCTGCGCTTCATGTGCAGACTTTGGTACCGGCCCTAGCTATTCGTGAGGTGTAGCAGATTGAATTTGCTCATTGGAGACTCGAGGTAGATCTGCTGACATCCGCAGACCTTGAAGTCCTCTCCTATTACCCTTATTTTACTATTTCTTCTTGTTCAAAACAGTTGTATTTATTTCAGACCCTGTTTGTAGAAATTCTAGAAGCTCGTGAGTTGTGACTCCAAATTTTGATTGTATTAGATATTATGGGTTTTTATGTTATTCAGCACACAGTTTTAGCTTCAATTTGACTTAATTGATCCTGTTATTGAAATTGACAAAAAATGGCTTAAGGAATCCTCTAACGTTGGCTTGCCTAGCAAGTGAAATGTTAGGCGACATCACGGTCCAGAAGGTGGGAATTTTGGGTCGTGACAAGTTTTTAAATTCGGAAGTATATCAGTTCATTAGGCTTGAATTGATGCGCGATTTGTGGTTCTATTGTTGTTTGATGTGTTCTGGTTGAGGTCCCGGTTGGCCTCGGGTGTGATTCGGACCATGTTAGGCGCATTTCAGAACTTGAAGACTACTGACTTTTGTTGGTATTGATTTTCTTGTACGCGTTCGCGAAGAGTATTTTGGGCAGGTGAGGATTTGTTCTTCGCGTTCGCGAAGAGAACAACACGTTCGCGAAGGTCTGGGGAAATTGTGCATCGCGATCGCGATGGGGAACTCACGTTCGAGTAGAAGGTAGAGGCTGGCTTGAGCACCAGGCCCTAAGCTTTCGCGTCTGCGGTCAGGGGGACGCGTTCGCGTAGGCAAAGCTCTGAATCATCGCATTCGCGAGGCACTTTCCGCATTTGCGAAGGAGTACATTTGAGCTGAATATAAAATATCAAAAGCGAGGGTTAGAGTTATTTTTCATAATTTGACTTTGAGAGCTCGGATTGAGGCGATTCTTGGAGGGTTTTTCAAGGAAAAGATTGGGTTAATTGATTCTAACTCGGATTTGGATAAATTACATGAATAATATATCATTGTTTTCATTATTTAATTAGTGTTTTGGGTTGAAAAATTAAGGAAAAATTGTAGAAACTTCATAGACTTTAATTTGAGGATTCAAAGGTCAAGTTATGATCAGATTTGAGTAATTTTGGTATGGATGGACTCGTAGTCGAATGGATGTTCGGATTTTGTAATTTGGTCGGGTTGCAAGATGCGGGACCAGGTTTCATGTAGCTTATATTTATGGCATGAAGTTGTTTTGGCTAGATTCGAGCCGTTCGGAGTTGGATAATCGAGGAAAAGGTCTCCTAATGGATTGATTTAGCGTGTTTTGAGGTAAGTGTCTTGCCTAACCTTATGTGCAGGAATTTTCCCTTAGGATTGGTGTTGTTTGTGATAACTGTGATGTGTGAAAGCCGTGTATGCAAGGTGACGAGTGTGTGCATGGGCTAGTGGAAATTTACCGGTTTTAGCTATGTAGATTCCTTTCATGCCTTAATAGCATTACATTAACATGTTATATTCATCATTTTTAGACTATCTTCACATGATTTACTTGTCTTATCTCTTACTTGTTAATTGCCTACATGTTTAGTTGAAGTTGATGTTGTTTCCTCTATTCCTTATTCATTATTTAACCGTGAATTCTTTACTTGAAGTTGTGATTCTTGGAATATCTTGTTGATGAAACTGGTATTGAGTTATAAAGGCCGTGATTCACATTGAGGCAAAGTGTTAAGTTATAAAATACTATTATGTTGAGTTATTCACTTCCGGTTGTTATTGTTGAGACTCTTGTGTACATTGTTGTTGAGCCATAGACTTTTTATTGTGAAAACACTTTTATTGCTGATTTCTTTGGCAAGTTGTGATATTGGGAACTTGAGGTACGATTTGTGATACGTTGTCATATTGACACATATGCGGTGGTATAAGGATTTGGGGTTGAAACTCAGGCACTAAGATAAGGTGGGCTTGTTACGCGTGGCTAGTAGGGGAACTACTAGAACCCACGCGGTGTGATAAGGTGGGATAAAACGCGGGATGCTATTTCGGGAAAAATAATTTTCAAAACTAAATGCAAGGCTCCCGCGATGATATAAGGAAAGATTGTGAATTGATTTGTGATTTGAGACTACGAGGCGGTACCTCGGTAGTGACTCTTGTTGATACTTTCTATTTCTTCACTTGTGTTTTTTATTTTGTTCCGCGTCATAACATACCTTGTTTTCCTTCTGTGATACATTATTTGCCTTAGTTCATTATAGGTATTTTCGTTGTATTTTTTTAATTGTCTCATTTCTATTGTTAACTTTTTTCCCACAATTATACACTTGTTCAGTTTCTTATTTATTCCAGTTGGGCCTTGACCTGACTTTGTCACTACTCTACCGAGGTTAGGCTTGGCACTTACTGGATACCGTTGTGGTGTACTCATGCTACGCTTATGCAAATCTATTTGTGCAGATCCAGGTTCCTCCTACCAGTCCAGGTATCAGTGAGTTGAGTTCGTACTAGGAGACTTTTAGGTACACTTGCCGGCGTCCGCAGGCCTCGGAGTCACCCTCTATCTATTTCTATAGTTTCCTCCTTTTATTAGATACAGTTGTATAGGGATGACTATGATATCATTGTAGAGATTGTGACTCGATATCACCAGGTTTTGGGGAAAATTATATATGTTGAGATATGAAGCTTTCTTTATTAAGAGTCGTTGAATATTTGACGGTTTATTTGTTATTTCAGTTATATTCCACATGTTTTTTAGGCTTACCTAATCTTAGAGACTAAGTGCCATCACGACATCCTACAGAGGGAAATTGGGGTCGTGACATTACCAATTTACTCCCGAGCCCGATTATGTGATTTATTTCGAAATCCGACCTCAATATGAGGTCTAAATCTCAATTTTATAAAATCCCCAATTTCTACCCAAATCCCAAATCTACTATAAAAATGCTAGCATTGATGTTAAAAACTCATGAAAAGTAATGGGGAATTGAAAGAAAGCGGATTAGATTCGCTTACCAATAAATTTGGAAGAAAAAGTTCTTCCAAAATTGCCTCTAAAGTGTTTAGGGTTGAGAAATGGTATAAAATGAGCTAAGTACCATTTTTTCCATCTTTTACCCAGCTGCAGGTATGCGAGCACCGCAAATGCGAAGCACGGATCGCAAATGTGATCACTGTGTTAGAAGCCCAGAAGTCGTACATGCGACATAACCTTCGCATTTGCGAAGGCCACCCCTTCGCATATGCGAGCCAAGCTTTGCAAATGAGAAGTTGCGCAACATTACATTGCATCGCAAATACGATGCCAGAGTCGCAAAAGGGAACCCAGAAACCATCGCAAAAGGGACTCTTTCTTCACAATTGTGAAGTCCTATCCCTTAGTCCATGCTCGCAAATGCGAAACCTTGTTCGCAAAGTGAGGCTCGCAAATGTGAGCCAGACCTCACAAATGCAAGATCTGTAGCTTAACACCAAAACTGAAACACACCAGCTATCTCAAATCATCCAAAACTCATCCTCTACACACCCGCCTTAATCCAATCATGAAAGAGGTGGTAAGAAAAGAAGTGATTAAGTGGCTTGATGCAGGTATTGTATTTCCAATCTCTAATAGCAAATGGGTAAGTCCCGTCCAATGTGTGCCTAAGTAGGGGGGATAACTGTAGTGGTTAATGAAAATAGTGACTTGATTCCCACAAGAACCGTGATTGGGTGGAAAATTTGCATAGATTATAGAAAATTAAACAATGTCACCCGCAAGGACCACTTTCCCTCCCCTTTATTAACCAAATGCTTGATAGATTAGCTGGACAGGAATACTGCTATTTCCTAGATAGTTATTCTGGGTATATCAGATTGCTATAGCCCTAGAGGACCAAGAGAAGACTACATTTACGTGTCCCTATTGCACGTATGCGTTTAAGCGAATGCTCTTTGGTCTCTGTAATGCACCTGTGACTTTTCAAAGGTGTATGATGGCTATTTTTACTGACATGGTTGAAAGATTTGTAGAAGTGTTCATGGATGACTTTTCTGATTTTGGGTATTCTTTTGATAAAGAACCTTGATAAAGTGCTTGCCAGGTGTGAAGAGACAAACTTGGTGCTAAACTAGGAGAAGTGACATTTTATGGTATGAGAAGGTATAGTCTTGGGGAACTCGGGCTCCAAAAATGGTTTGCAGGTGGATAAAGCAAAGGTGGAGGCGATTGAAAAATTGCCCCCACCGACATTCGTCAAGGGAATTCGCAGTTTCTTAGGCCATGCAAGTTTTTATCGTCATTACATTAAAGATTTTTCAAAAATTTCTTCTCCTCTGTGCAGGATTTTTGAGAAAGATATCCCCTTCAAATTTGATGATGTTTATTTGAAAACATTTGGGGAGCTGAAGAAAGATGGTGACTGCGCCAATTATCATTGACCCGGACTAGGCGCAGCCCTTTGAGTTGATGTGCGATGCGAGTGACTTCGCAATCGGAGTTGTTTTGGGGCAAATGAGGGATAAAATTTTTCACTCCATTTATTACGCGAGCAAAACTCTGAATCCAGCCCAGATTAACTACATTGTTACTAAAAAAGAGTTGCTTGCAGTGGTGTGGGCGTTTAACAAGTTCAGATCCTATCTAGTGGGAACCAAAGTCATCGTCTACACAAATTACTCAGCTATAAGGTATATGTTTGAAAAAAGAGACGCCAAGCCAAGGCTAATTCGATGGTTCCTTCTCTTGCAAGAATTTGACTTAGAGATTCGAGATCGAAAAGGAACAGAGAATCAACTGGCTGATCACTTATCCAGATTAGAAAATCGGAACCATGTAGCTAGGGGGTAGATCAAAGAAACCTTTCCAGATGAGCAGTTGGTCGTCACCTCGAGTGTAGCCCTGTGGTATATAGACTATGTAAATTTTATTGCAATTGGGGTGATGCCACCAGAATTGACGCCCGATAATAGAAAAAGATTTCTACATGATGTGAGGCTCTACATGTGTGATGAGTCATTCCTATATAAGTAGTGGGCAGATCAGTTGGTACGAAGATGTGTCCCTGAGGAGGAGATGAGTGCAATATTGCATGAATGTCACACTTCTCCATATGGAGGTCATCATGGTGGGGATAGAACCGCCCAAAAAAGTATTGCAATCGGGTTTCTATTGGCCAAAATTATTTAAGGATGCACACACCTTTGTTAAAAAGTGTGACAGCCACCAAAGAACCGGAACAATCTCGAAGAAGCACGAGATGCCTTTGCAAAATACTATGGCAGTAGATATCTTTAATGTTTGGGGGATTGATTTCATGGGACCGCTCCCATATCTAATGGCCACAGGTACATTTTGTTGGTATTCGACTATGTGTCTAAGTGGGTGGAGGCCGTTTCTCTTCCTACTAATGACGCAAAAGTAGTGGTAAACATTGTAAAAAAGTACATCTTCACACGCTTTGGGACTCCAAGGGTGCTGATAAGTGACAGAGGAACTCACTTCTGTAACAAATTATTGAATAACGTTCTAGCAAAGTATGGAGTTAAGCACAAGGTTGCCACCGCCTATCACCCCAAAACGAGTGGTCAAGTGGAAGTGTCAAACAGAGAGGTGAAGCAAATTCTGTAGAAAACGGTAAGTAGAAATAGGAAGGACTGGGCCGGAAATCTTGGCGACACATTATGGGCATATCGAACTGCATACAAGACCCTCATAGGTACTTCTCTGTATAATTTGGTTTATGGCAAGGCATGACACTTGCCTATCGAGCTTGAACACAAAGCCTATTGGGCGATTAAAAAGCTAAATATTGATATGGACTTAGCCGGCGAGAAGAGGTTGTTACAACTCAACGAGCTTGATGAGTTTCGATTGCATGCTTACGAAAATGCAAAATTGTATAAGGAAAAGACCAAGAGGTGGCATGATAAGCGCATCCAACGTCGCAAGTTTGAGCCAGGTCAAGAAGTTCTCTTGTTTAATTCGAGGTTGAAGCTTTTCCGCAGAAAGCATAAGTCTCGATAGGCAGGTCCTTTTGTGGTGGTAAGTGTGAGGCCTCATGGAGCGGTGGAATTGTGTGATACGAGCTCAAGTCGTACCTTCTTGGTAAATGGGCAGAGAGTAATATATTATTGGGATGGTGACATTGCACTCCACAAGACCTCGGTAGACTTGGCTGATGCTTGAAAAACGTGTTGAGTCGTGCCGCGACATTGTTGGGAGGCAGCCCAATTTTTAATGCTTTCGTAGCTTAGCTTTTTATTTTTTTAGTTAGAGTAGACTAGTTTTTTTTTTCTTCTCGGTTATAGAAATCATTGGCGAGAATGGTGGGGTGTGTATGATGTATGTATTAAGTGCTCGGGTAGGAGGGAATTTATCAACAAAAAAAAATCAGCGAACCTGCGCCCAGGCCAGCGCCCCACGCTGCACGGGGCGTAGTTTACAGAATCGTCACAGCTCCCAGCGTCAGGCCTAGCATGGGGCGCTGGGCTGGGGGTCAAGTAAGTTAAAACTTTTTTTTTTTATATTCTTTAGTTAAAGAAAACCCTAACCCATATAACCCTACCCAACTACCCATATACACACACATACTAACCCATACCCTAATAACCCAAACTATTACCCCATCTAAATAAAAATATCTCTAACCCAAAACCCCACACACTCTCTCTCTTCCTGTAACTCCCAAACACACCCCTTGACTCTCTTGCTCCCCGCTTTTGTCTCTCTTTAACTCTCAAAGTCCCCCATTTTTGTTGCTCACCTTCATCTCAAGACTCAAAAGTATGTTCTTCTTGTTATCTCTTTTCTTATAGTTTGCAATTTCTTAGTGTATTTCTAGTCCTCCTTCTCAAACAACCCCCAATCCCCTAGGTCTCTTTGACATGTTTTGTTGTTATGGTGGGTGGCCCTAATGTGCATGAAATTGGTTGCAAATATTGGTTGTGAAGTTGTATATGAAGTAGTTAACTACAACTCCCTCTACTTCATTTAAATTTGGGAGGGCCACCTTGTTCCACCATTGTTAAAATAAGAGATGCAAAATTGATGTCCACAATGTGTTTGCTAAAATGCCTAAAGAGTGAATTGAATACCGGTGAATTCTAAGTAGCCAAGTGTAGTTGTATATGATATTGGGAAACCTGTGGGGTGTTTGGGGGTCATGTATCTTGTAGGCTTTTGTAAGTTGTAGTTAGTGTACTTTATTAATTGTAGTAATTTGGACTCTAGCATTGCTTGCTTGTACTACGACTAAGTTATGGCCATGTTCGACTACTTGAATTGTATGGCATTGAGTACCTATCGCCTCGTGACGAAACATTGGTGAACTTTGAACCACTATTGTGAGTAGATTATACATAGCCTTCGGTTTTAAGTGTGGGGTCATCTTTGCCTCCCACAATGACCTTGGGTGAATTTTTTGATTCATTCTTACTTTTGTATTTATCGTGTGTAGGTTGCTATGGCTCGTGACAGTGCCGCCAAAGGAAAAGGAGTGGGAAAGTCCTCCACTACTGCTCCCCTCCCAAAAAATGCAAGTAGGGTGAAGGTTCTTCTCGGCAAGCTAAGGGAAAGCAGGTTGCTAGCAGGTCGACGAGGGCAACATCGGTCCTACGGCCTCGGGTGGATCTAGCTCGAGACGATGCTATCAAATGGCATAATAACTTTGTGCCTTGTGGGAGATACGTCTCCGAAATGGGGATGTAAAAGCTCTAGAAAAGAACTTCCTGGATGTGCTTGTCCGGTTGGTAGAGGAAGATGGATAAACTCATAGAATGCCCGGGCCCTACAAATTTGAGCATGGTGCGAGAGCTATACGCCAATTGGAATGCGGACTTGTTCCAGTCATAGGTCTGAGGAAAGGAGATACCAATGGATAGGAAATCTTTGTGTGAAATTTTGGTAGTTGATAGCCCTAATGCATGGAGGCTACAAAAGTTCGTCAAAAGCCCACACTAACAGACAATTCACACTCTTTATGGCATTGATTCTAATGCGAAGTGGACACGGACTAAGGGAGATGCCCACCTTGAAATGCTCCGTTTCGACTTCAACAAGATAACCAAGGTATGGCAAAACTTTGTGCATGCTAGATTGATGCCCGTTAAGCATAACAGTGAATGCACTCGAGCTCGAGAGTGTGTGATATTCTTCAGATGACTGGGCAACCATAAATGTGGGTGAGATCATTCTAGGAGAGATGGCCCACACCCGCTTTGGTCTAATGATCAAAAGGTTCTTCTTTGGATAATGAGCAGTCTAGAGGTGTCGGATGAGGAGCGTATGCATCTACGCAGTGATCTCTCTAGTTCTTCCGAGGAGATATTGGGAATTGCACCAGGCAGTCCCATTTACCCATCTAAGGATGAGAACATATACAAATGATTGATGATGAGGATGAGGTTGACGATGAAGTCACGGGGCCCATGGCTTTGGTGCCCCTCGAAGAGGATGATGATGATGAGCCCGGAGCTGCGACCGGTGGGTATTCTGAGGAGGAATCTGACTAGCAGTGAGTTCTTTCTTTCCACCTTACGTTGTTTTGAATTTGTTTGTGCATCGGGAACTATACATCATTTAAGTGTGGGGTGGGATAAATACTTCTTGACTTGCAATTGTATAGATTTTTTTTAACTTGTTTTAGCTTAGTTTAGAACTCACATAATCTTCTTAGTTTGTATCATAAAATAAAATTGAAAAGCTTTGACTTTTCCCGACGATGGATCCGCTGGATAATTTTCTTGAGGGATTAAAGTCCGATTAAAAATACCAAAAAGATTTTTGTTTGTTTTTGGTAGGATAGTTAGGTAGTATCCCTTGGTTTTCCTTTGGATGCCGGTTCTTTTCCAAGGGTCTAGCTCGAACTGGGTGTTTTATTTTTATTTTTTATTTTTTTAGGAGTAGGATAGGAAGAAAACTGAGGTGTTCTGAGTACCTGTTGACATGTCTGATGCTAGCACATTAAGCTATGGCATGCGTTGTTTTTTCCTGAATATTTGATTTGAATTGTAATGCCCAAGTAAATTAAGTAGCCTACTCTGTGATGCCTTTTTCTTAGTTGTTTGACTTGTATGCCATCTAGTGCATTATTGCTTAAAAATTCTCAACTAGCTATGCTTGCTTGACTTGAGAGTCGAACATAACCGTCTTGATTGAGTCATGTGCAATGTGTGTAAGGATTTGTGATATTCTGTGCTATCCTGTGTAGTCTAGAACTTGGCCGTGTGTTAGTCGAAGCGAAATCATTAAGTTTTGCTAGTCTAAGAGATGACGTAGGTGTTTCTTGATTGATCATATAGGTGCTTGTCACTCACAAATAAAATCTTTCCGTTGCTAGCCCCTTTGAGCCTGTAGACCTTTTCTTTGGCACCAACATTACAAGTTGTATCCCTATTTTGTTTTTAATTTGAGATTGCTGAACCTTTACCTCCTGAGGAACTTAGTCGAAGAAGTAAGGTGTGAAATTGGAGAGTAGCTTTCGAGTGTAACCATGGAAAAGACTTTAAGGTACACTAAAGTTGTGAAAAAAAAGGTTCACTAGCCAAAGAACCTTAATGCATGGAGGGTGTGGAGAAAACAAAAGTGCAAAAAGGAAAAAAAATAGTAGTTCAAATAATGTAGAGAAACACACACCTCCTAATCTTACTAATTCGTGGTAGTGGAGATATACAAGTGCTTAATTGAAAAAAAAGGCTATGTTATATATGGTTTGTAGCGGGCGAATTGGTTGAGAATAATATGTGCTCGAATGGTAAGGTGTAGTGTATTAAAGTGCTTAGGAGGGTTAGTCACTATTCCTAAATGTATCATAGCCGTCCCTTAACCTATTTACAACCTTAAAGTCCTAATTGATTTTAGATTTGGCTAGCTTAGATTAGTAGAGATGTACACTACGGGCAAGCTTATGGTACAATCACGAAATGCACATGAATTCTTTGTGAGAGTGAGGAATTTTGTTCAATAGTGTGATGTCCTTAGTTTATGTTCAATGGCATATATGAACGTATGGGCTACTTCTATATTCACTCTTTGCTGTGAGGGCACTTAGTCTCATGACAGATTGGTGATGTTGTAAACTTCTTTTGTTGGGTGAGTGCGCGAGTTGAGGATGCTTAGTGGTAACAAGTCGACTCTTTAGGTAGGGTGGTGACGGGTTGGTTGTTTGAGTTGGTTGAATCGCATTGTGTATACTTGGGCTAGTTTAAAAACGGGAAGAATGTGAAATTTGTGTGTTCATGCTTGATTGCCGGTATCGACCGTAGTCAAAAGGTAGAGTGTGTGATTGAATTAAATGTGAATTGCCCTTTCATAGTGAGGTGTACGTTTTGAGGTGTTGATATAGTTCCATTGCTCGAGGACGTGTAAGAGTCTAAGTGTGGAGTGTTGATATTCGGCTTAAAGTATGCATATTCTTGTGTATATTACCTCATATTTTGCTCATGTATCATAGATTTCAGATGTGTACTATAATGATTTGTGCTAATTTCGGGTAATTTTATGTGTAGGAATTATCTGAATGCAATTTGGGATGAAGGTGCTTGAATTGGAGCGAAAATGGGAAGAAAAGGCAAAAGTGCACATTTGAGCGCCACAGGCAGCGTGGGGCGCTACCTGTGGCGCACAAAATAGAATGCTCAAAAAACCCAGTGCCAGGGCTAGCGCCCCACACTACACTGGACGCTGGTGACATGAAGGTGTCCTATTTCGACCACGAGATGCCCCCAACTCATATAAAAAGCCAACCTAAACCTATTTTGGGGAGGAGGACACGACTTTGATAGAGGAACAAAAGTACGAAACATTCGGGGGCACAGATTTGATCAATTCTTCCATTCTTCTTCTAGTGTTCATTGATTTTATGTTTGAAAATATTATTTTAGATGATTGTATGAACATGAGTGGCTAAGAACCTTATTATTCTGGAGTCATGACGTTTGAAGTTTAAATTGACGAGTTTGATTTTATCATATTTGGGTTGTCTATTTAATTTTGTTCTTAATTATTTTGCTGCGTAGCTAACAGTGAAGTACTATCTACGAATCTAGAGTTGAACTCGAAAGTGGGAATTCTAGATTGCATAAAGGATTAAATAGAGCAAGTTCTTGAACCCCGGGCATCGGGGAACAGATTCGTAATTAGGATAGATATATACCTAATTGCCTTGCTTGGTTGAAATACAGGAAGTGTAAATGCATTCTTGATAGTCTTAATTCCATAGACATATAGGTATTAAGTTAGCTTGAATAGGCGAGTACGAACTCAATAGATTCTTATGAGTAGAGGAAAAAAAAAGATTCTTATGAGTAATATCAACCCTGTCAATCAACAAACTAGATAAATCAATTAGTCAGTTTAAGCCAAGAACGCAACAAGATTGTTAGCTAGCCTATGACCCTGGAATATCCTCTCCTACTGATTTTTATCCAAAATTGCCTAAGTGCTATAGTCGATCTCTAGTTATTTCATTGCTTGATAGTTTCTTTAGTAGTCAATTAATCACTCACACATTTTGTGAAAAATCTCTTGAATTGATAAGTTATTTGAGTTTGATTCAATCAAAAATTCATAAGTCTCCGTGGGAACGATACTTTACTCACTACTCTATTATTTGACGACAAGTGTGGTTGGTCGCAACATTAAGCCAAGTCAATAACATAAAGTAATCGACAATCTATCTATAGCTTAAGTTTTACCATAATTAGCATGTTTCCACTTGACATTTACATAATTTAGAAAGAATGATGAAATTCTGGAAGTTCTATTGGCATAAGCAACCTTGCATGTTTAAGAAAAAGTTTTAAGAAATGAAAAATATTGAGAGTTCTATTGCGGAGGTTAAGTTAGTATTAAATCTAACAAATTGAAGCAATATTTCTATTCTCCGCAATTTATACATTTGTGAAAGTTAATATCTCACGATCCGAAAAAGAAAAGGCGCCAGTTTTCCCTACCTTTTTTTTTTTTTTTTTTTTTCGGTCTGTTACATTTGGAAAGAAAAAAAAAAACATTTGGGGCTGAGATTTTCTTTCTTACAGAAACAAAAGAAAGAAAGCAATTTATTTCCTGGAAATCACAGCTTACGGCGAATTCAAAAGGTAAAGTTTCATCATGTCACTGAAGATTCCCTTTTATTTCAGTATTTCTTTTCCTAAATTATCTATTAATCTTTAACTCTGCTTCGTGAATTGCAATGCTTCTGTTGTAAGCTAACCTATTTAAGTTTCTCCGCCTTTAATTCTTTGATTTCTTAGTGTAGTATAAGCAGCACCATAGTTAGTAGCAGAACCTCCGATTCTTCCCATTTAAAAATCAATTTGAAACTTATGATTGTTCTTCGGTATGTTTCGCTTTCTGTTTCCGTCCTTCTGAATGTTCCATAGATAACTCTTATGATGTTGCATGTGTGAGTCTTTAATTCATGCAAGCATTCCTTCCTTCTCCTTAGAATCATACTAATCTCTGGTAATAGTACATTGTAACCCTTGATATTGCATGTGTAAGTGCAACAAACTGAGAGAAAAGAGCTATTGGAGTCAGATGTGGGGTTTTAGAAAAGAAGAACAAACATGGTGAGACAAACAAATTAGGTTTAAGCAAAATGTTTGCGATTAAAAAAAGTATATGCAGCTTAGTAAGTACCAAAAGTAGTGCAGACCTTACAATTTCATTACCTCCCTCTCTTTTCTCAAGGCTGCTCTATCAACCCCTTTTCTTTGTTTTTGACCCTTCTAGTTCCTCCACTATCCAAATTACTAACTGAACGCGCTTTGCATGAACAGGAATGCAGTAAAAAGACCGAACAAGAAGGTTCTAGTTTCTACTTCTTATAGTACTAGTTTTCCAGGTGCACATTGTTGAATGATTGATTAATTTTTCTTTTACAAATTAAATTCTGATATTCTTTGTTATTTTTATTTTTATACTGAAATGAATAATACTGGGTACAACCTTTTAGATTTCAACATGTTGAACCATGAAACTGTTGCTTATATCCCGCGTACAGTACATGATAATAATTATAATATAGTTGCACAACGAATATCTCTATTTGGCACTATCGAGATAGAGATCCTCCACCAAAAAGGCTAAAGTGCTCTTTGTTTTCCTCGCTGCTCAACTAGCAATCTTGTTAATCATTACAACATCACATTGAGCTGCTCGTTTTACAATCACCTACTCTTCCGTGTAAATATATTATGTGTGATTTCTGCAATGTAATCCTGCAAAGAAGGAGTTTATTTGACTACTATGGCAAAAAACAAGTGAAGCAATGCTTTATATCTGTTGTTCAACATGTGTGAGTGTAGTGTATAACCGTTGATGTTGCATGTGTGAGTCTTCTTACTAACTTGAAGCTACTTCATATAATTGGTCTTTCTTTCTGCTATTGGGAAGCAATGCTTTGTATATGTTCAGCATGTGAAACTTGTTAAATATGAAAAATGAAAATGTCTTTCCATTTCTAACCAAAACTTCAAAGAGACAAATGTACATTTCTCTCACTTGCCTTCACGTTGTATTAGCTTATGAAGTTGTTAAATATGTCTCTAATCCTTATAACATTGACAGGTTACTGCATTCTCCCTCCTCATCAAAATCTTGTAGCTGATGTTGGAATATTGGATACTAGTTCTCTGAAGAGTCTTCGTTGGTGCACACTAATTTGATTTTGGTTTATTAGCTCTGCTTTTGAAAAAAGATACTGTTCTTTAATACTTTCCAATGGATAAATCTTGGATGGGAATGCCAAGGAACACAGCGAAATATTTGCTTGGTTTGAATCAGTTTCTAGATTTTGCGTTTAAGAATGGGAACGTACGAGATAGAATAAAATGTCCATGTCCGAAATGTGGTTTTGCGAAGTGGCAAACTAGAGATACAGTGTTTGATCATTTGGTTTGCAAGCCATTCCCTAAAAATTATGTCACTTGGGTTATGCATGGTGAAAGGAATGTTTTGCATCCTTCTAGAGATGCTGAAATTCAGAAGAAACGGACAAATCCACACTCTGGTGGCTCCGAACCTAACTTTAGAAGAAAGGTTCAAATGGTGGAAGCTGTTAATTATTTTAGTTTTACTTTAATAACTAAACTTACTCATTTTGTAACTATTTCTTGTAGCTTAATTATTTTATTCATGAGTCATTCTTTCCATTTATAGACGGTTGAGACTGGAGAAAAGCCTAGGTGTGGACAGCTTTACCCTGCTACTCATAAGAATCAAGATGAATCATATGTTAATGAGGAGACAAGAGGCATATGTGTAAGTTGTTATTTGTCAATGGTGCAACATGTTTTCCTTCTAAGGTTATATTCTTGTTTAATCTTTCTTTTGAAAGCATGCAACCTGTTTTGGTTTCATTAAAGAGAACACATGTGTTATCCTTGAACGAATATATGCTTAACAATGCCAATGTTCTCTTTGAACAAAATTTTGTCGATAGTATATCAGCTGTGCAAATAATAGTTGCAGCTAAGAACAAGTGATTTCCAACCAATAAAGCACTTTAATCTAAATTGCAATATCTTGAGAATACCCTGTTACATTTCTACTCAATAATTTCTTTTTTTGATGTAGAAGATATCCCACTTGCCTGTATCCTTGATGTTTCCGGCCCTTCTTCTGTAGTCTAATGCAGAGGTGGTTTTTGTATGAAAATGCTCTGTAGTACGGTAGTAGTACGGTAATAGGATGTGCAGTAAGCCCATAACTATCAACTATCATCAAAATATATACCTGTTGTATACAATGGAGTGTATTTGCTGCATAAATCAGCTTGCAATGTTCTGAAGCCAATTGTAGTCTACTGATACATCAGTTTTTATTGACAAAATACTTTTAGTGCTTGGAAAAGTATGCACTGGTAATCCAATTGCTATCTTGCAATGAATGAGATATCCTACATTGTCATGGAAGTGTTATGAGTAATTCGGTTGTTGGCAGGGACTTGTTACTATGTCACTATTTGGTAATTTATTTAATAATTAGATTTGGAAGTGTCAGGATATCCTACAGTACTCTCTGGCATTAGTGATGATACTGAATCTGTTATTTTGTTTTCTTCACTTGCTTTCCCAGATGAGTTCCCCTAGGAGGGCTTAAGTGAAAGAGAATTGTACCGTAGCCTTCCAATTATGATGCAAAGTCTGCAGTGCCTTTCTTCATTATAACATTTGTTTTATTTATATTTACTTCTGTTTATGAATAACAGAACTACATCTGAACTTTATATAACACTTGGTACAGATTAGTGGCACATTGCAGTTGGCAAATATGCAATTTAACTATTGTACTTTTTCTTCCTTGTGCTTTGATTTTCCAAGAAACATCATCTGACAAATGCCAGACAACACCGCCACAAAAACAGTATTCTTTACTCACTACCTTAACCTCTTCAGTTGTGGAATTATTACCAGGCAACCAGTACCGTTAAACCAGTTACTATATGAATTCAGCGCATTGCATTTACTACTTCATACCTTTCTCTGCTTTTCTATTTTATTCCATAAATTGTAGGCTATGTTATAGGCGGTCATAGAATCAGTAAATATTATTAGTACCAAGCTTTGGTGTTTCTTGAAAAAAGTTTTTACATGTATTACTTTGTTGTTTTAGTAGCAATTTTTGTCTCTGAAATTTCACTTGGCCTCTTTATCTTCCATGCTTCTCTCCCTTCACTTTTGGTAATTCTGTGTTGAGTTGTCTCACATCAGTGGGATTTGAGGTACTTGGTCTCCTTTCATGGTCTTGGGCAATCCTCACCTCATAAGCTAGCTTTTGGGGTTGAGTTAGGCCCAAGGTCCATTTATCACTCTGAAAAGCTGGTGGTCAGACGGCATTAACTCCATATCAATCTGTAAAGTCCATCTAACACAAATGGGCAAAGCTTTCAAACATGTTTTTGTCCTTTTCTCCTGGGGCTATTGCAAAGCAAAATACAAATCTTTTTCCAACCCTTATGCGCTGTTTCCTAACTGGAAAAACAGTTGTGCTAAATGTGTTTCCCTATTCTTTATCTATAAGCATTTCTTAAACCCCCTTTCCAATCCTCCCCTATAGGAAAAGTTATTAAAGGAAAAAAGGAAGGCAACAAGAAAAGTTGTTTCTGTTGGTTCTAACTCTTAAAACAAACATAGGAAATCTATCGACAATGGATTCTGCCCTTTGGTTCTATCGTAGCTATACATTTTGTGTTCCATAGTGGATTTTGTCAAAGTCTAGTTGATTTACTCGCGAAATGGATAAAACTCGAAACCACTCCTTAGCCTGAAGACATTAGTAAATGAATCTCAATGTTTTACTCTTGCCTGTGGAAAATATATATAAGCAGGTAGAAACTCCCAATCTTGAGTCTCCCATTCCTACCAAGGTCTCAGTTAAACATTGAGGAAACCACTTCTAAGATGAGGATACACGATAGAATTGAACATTGATTAGCTTAAGCATATACGCGTAGAACAGGTTTGTTTTCCTTCAAAGTTTCTGTGGAGAACATATGTAAAAGTATTTTATATTAGAAAAGATTAGTGCGATAAGATATATTATCCAGCTGCTTCTCAGGCTTCTAGTAAAGCCAAAATCTGAAGCTAAAGGAAATGAAACACATGTTTGAAAGCTTTGCCCATTTGTGTTACATGGAATTACCGTCTACCTTGACGCTGATGCCATAAGATAGGCTTGTGGTTGTCCATTTAGATTACGCCCCATTTCATGATTGTCCTAGGCATTAGGTATCTTCCTGTTTGTTAGTTCATGTTCCACCATTGTTCTTTTGTGTTTCAGCATTAAGTGATAGACCTATATTTGCTTAGTAGTTGCAGATTTCTTTGCTCAAATTTATGATGGGATGTGAATGTTTTATTCAGAAAAAAGTTGAGCTAGCTTTGAGACAAAGTACCACGGATGAGCATGAAGTGTCTTCAAATGATTTTGTTGGTAAAGTGCTAGGAAAAGAGCACCCTGGAACGGTGAGATGCCTGGGATTTGGAGCTGCTCCAAGCAGTAGTTGTGGACAGAAAAGACTTTGTCTTGGTGGTGTTAACTTTTCATCCATAAATGATGGTTCATGTTTTCATGAGTGCCAAGAGAAGTACAATCAATGCCAGGAGGCGTACAATCAATGCCAAGAGAGGTACAATCAATGCAAAGATAAGTACAATCAACTGATGAATGCTTTGAAAGCATACATGATAATGAAGGAAGGGAAAATACCTGAACAATTTGCAGGGATTTTTGATTCTCCTCCTATAACGGTAACAATCGAGTTCTTTAATGTTTGGGTTAGTGGTGTTGTTGGTTTACTTTTGTTCTTCATTTGTAAAAGAACTAAACAAACAAACTTACACTTTTATTTGTTACTTAGTATTCAAAAGATTTTTATACCTTTCATTTTTCCGCTTCTGCAGCCAAATGATGCAGCTACTGTTCCATCCATGGATGCAAGATCATCTGGTGGCAGTAATTCCAGTGGTAGCAGCCATTGAGGTTCATTACATTTTGAATTGGATGAATTAGGTGTGAATGAATGAATGAAGTGGGAATTGTGTTTAATTTAGTTTGATGACTATTAACGAAAATACCTTATGTGAATGAATGATTAACAGTGCGGATAATCCCATGGTAGCCCAAAGGTAGGAAAATCACCCATTCAACGATGTCTTCTTTTAGTTGTTGCTGAATTGGTGCCATTAGCATTAGTAGGATTAAAAAAGTATCATCAGGTTGTTGATGCTTAGAGAAGTAAGTCCATTCTGTTCTAGTGGACATTTGTTTCAGTTTCTATCAGTTTGTCCTGATTTAGTATTTTGTGTTTTGTGGTCACGAGTTAACTGCTCTCAATTTCTGCAGATTAGTTACGGTCAGGCTAAAAACAGTGTAAAGCTGACAATATAAAGCAGTAGAAAATGCCCATCTTGTAACTTGAAGCTAGGCAGACTAGTTGTCTCATGAATTAGAAGGGAGTCTGTTGCTTGATAATGGAATCCTAACCGCGAACATTGGAAAGGGATCAAGTTTGGCTTCTTCCTTTAATCCATTTTCAGATGCCGAACATATTGGAGCTCTTTGCATTTTGGATCTTAACGTGTTTTCTTTTTGCGATTTATGCTCAATCCTATTCTTTTTCTTTTGCACCCTGTTAAAACCATAGAAAGGGCCCCCTCTTTTTCTTTTGTGGAAATAAAAGAAATCTATTTACCAAAGTGTATTACAACTCAAGAGAAAACAAAAAACTGGCTGGTACCTGGGCGACATGCCCAACTCTAGCTAGCAAGCAACTCAGACCAACAGTTAATTAGCTCTATGGATAGAAATTCACTTGTTTGAACCTCCTTCAAATTTAGGCTTAGAACTGCCTCTATGAAACAGTTCTTGAATAAGCTATCTGATGATAACCCCCGTGTCCCTCTGTGTATTTTGAAAGCACCTATGATTCCTCACCTCCCACATGTGGTATATGCATCTTGCTAGACCCATCCTATACCCTGTAATTGTAGCACTTCTCCCTCTAGCGTTTACAATTGCCCAATTTATCTCCTCTTGCCATTGACTTACCTGACTGTGTATGCCTTGCCAACTGAGAAGTTTGTTCCATATAATTGGGTGACTTTACGTTCAAAGAACATACGAGATATGCTTTCATCCTCTGTATTACACAAGAGGCATCTTTGATCAGCAACCACACCCCACATTGCTAGTTTGTCCCTAATAAGTAATCTGCCATGTAGTAATACTGATGACAGACAATCACTATGTCGCATTCTTCCTGCTGATAATTGCTGGTAGTATCAATTCATAGTTTTTTTTTTTGGTCAACTAAAGGAGCTTATATTATAAACTTAAGTAACAGTACAGGGAGCATTGTGCCCGGTCGGCACTGTGATACAAAAAGGTTGTTCCGGAATATTAAAAACATTGGCTAGAGCAGCTAGTCACGCCCCGATCCTGGGAAGCGCGACCGGCGCTCAACCGAGATGCCCCAGTCAAGCAAGCCTATCCAGTGCCTTCTACCCGAACTTATGCATGAATAAAGTGAAGATGTATTTCATTAATTAGACAATGAGAGGATCACGTGAACAATACAATTTCATTACTATTAGTTACTATATTTATAATTCTCAAAATACCTTACACATTCATAGTTTGAAGTGGAACATGTGATACAAATACAACATTTCCAGTTTGACTTCCCGTACCAATATACAACCCATACTGTGTTTACGGAGCCTTTAACAGATACAAAAAAGTACTATGATAGTGCCGGTAACAAGGCCCCGGCTATACCTCAAAACATTATACATAAGGAACAAAAGCTACAAGACCCGAAATGAAGTGGGGCTCACTAAGTCAGTTGGGAAGAGGGTGTACCGCTATCACTGATCGATGTCGCCTACTGTGGAACCACCTGCATCTATTAAAAGATGCAGTGCGCCAGGCAAAAGGGACGTTAGTACATACGGAATAGTACTAGTATGTAAGACTAAACACCCTCTCAAAGAATCAAGTAACAGTATAACGAGAAACAACATAGGATCAATGAAAGCCTCAAACAAAAAGCATCAACTTAGGAGCAAGATAAGTTTTCAAGAAAATTCCAATATTTTAGGTTGGGAGATCTTTAGTACTGATATACCACCGTGTTTTTAGCACGGAGTCCGATCACGGCCCGACCGGCTAAGCCGTCTCACCCAAAGACATCCAATCACAACGCCACCATGTATGCTGCATGGCGTCCGATCTCAGCTGGATCGGCTAAGCCGTCTCACCACAATGCCGTATGGGTCGACATCACTTTCTGCTAGCAATCATCTCATCCCAATTAAGGGGAATTATCTCAACACATCAATCTCATCCCATTTAAGGAGAACAATCTCATCACATCAATACGGGAATTCTACCCCTCAACCACTCCTACACTGACACGTGTAGTTTCAGAGCTAGGTTATTTCAACCTACCCTTCCTCGGTGACTAAACGATACTCCCAAATCATTTATTATACAAAGGCTTTATAGTTCAATTCATAGTCTAACACACGTCCTCTTCATTTCATTTGGCTCTATTGGCCACAAGTGAAATTCTCAAACTTGGCACGATTGCCACATTTTATATTTTATATCCACTTCTTTCACTTTTAAGCATCATCATAGGTTATCAACAATAAGAGCATTTGAAATCAAGACTTTAAATATGTATGTTAGCATTATAAGTCTTAAGCACATTGAGTTTCCTTCACATATTTTTTGTTACAACCCATATTCGCGTACGTTAGATCACGCCGTAAGTTAGTCGACATAAATTCGAGAAGAGATTATCTTTGAGATGATAAGAAGTTCATCTATTGGTCCTAAATGATACAATGGTGTATAAGAGTGGTTAACAAGTATTAGAAGTTAAACGAATCAAGGATGTTGTAACCCGTATTTTTGGGTAAAACTAGAGGTGCTTAATATTCTAAAGAGGTCATGTTTTAATGTATTTGAATCATATCATAAGTCTTGACGTCAAACGAGTTATGAAACAAAAGTCGACAAAAGTTGTCGCAACTTACGTTCATAATTTTACTTAAACTTTAGGTCAAATGTTACTAAGCTTTTCTCCCAATTTACTTGGAGTTACGGGGTTATCTGCCCACCAAGTTGAATATCTATGAGTCCAGTTTTCAACACATTAAACCGTTCGTCGATACGACGTCAGAGTAGAGAGATACTCGCATTTTTGCGAGACTACGCAAGCAGCACTCTATAGGGCCCACATAGGCGGTTGAGATATATTGATATATATGAGACACCCTAAGCCCATTTTAACTCATTCTTTTTCACTCTCTTCATACCCTAGACACAAAAAAAAACTCTCTCTCAAGGTTTTCTCATGATCCAAGACCCAAACAAAGGGCAAACAACACAAATCAAGTGTCGGGAATCCCGTGGTGCTAGTAAGTTTCCTGTTCTTCTTCTTGTTGTTGATCTTTGTGTGGTTCCAGCTCGTGTGGGAGGTTGTTTTAAGTGGCTAAGTTCTGTAAAATACTCTCTAAAGTTTTTAGTATCAACCCTAGGTGATTTCAAGTCTTCCAAAGTGATTCTAGTGTCGAAAAAGCCGAATTGATTGATAGTTTCGCTTCCTTGTTCTTGTGGCAGCATTGGAAGGATATTTCGTGGTGAAGTAAGGCCAAATTGGTGTTTTTCTATCTGTTTAAACGTAAGTAACCTCTTACTCTACATGTATTTAAGATTATCCAAGTTGCGTCTAGGTCGTTGAAGCTAGAACTTGTGAGATATCTATCGAAAGGCTAGTTAGTAATGTTGTTGGTTGGTGGACTATTTTGGGAGGCTTAAAATGATTATTATTGATGTTGTTTTGGCTGTTTGGTGATTTTTTTAGCTTGTGGGACGTCATATAAATAGGGGAAGTGATGTCCGTTTCATCGTAATATAGGTTGCGGTCGATATATAATAGTTACGACGCTTAAACGATAACGATAGTATCATTTCTCTTATTGTAGACTAAGGAGTCGTGACATTTGCATAGCTTGAGGTTGGGCAGTATATACAAGGTATGTATGACTACCCATTCCTTCTTTTGCACGACTTCGATTGTACATAATGTAATGAACGAGCTTCCAAAGATACTCTACTCTTAGAAGCTAGCAGTACTTACATTGTTTCCCTTCTTATGGAACGATTGATGTTGATGTTACTTCTCGTATTCTTATGTTATCAATGTTGCTGGTACTTCCTGATTCTTATAATATCCATGACGAAGAGTTAGTCCTAACAACGTGTACGGAGGTTACCGACCTTACCTCACTCCGAAAGGTTCAGAATGTGATTTCAATGAGTCCAATACACATTATATATATGTACCTATTTTACTCTACCGAGCTGCACTATAGTTGGCTAGGTACGATACATATTGTGCAACCACTGATCAGTTGGATTTTACTAAGATCCATGTGGCCGGGTATGATTTTACCAAGCCTTATGATGGCCGGTACATTTTTACTGAGCCTATTACAGCCGGTACGATATGATGATGATGATGCCCACAGAATATATATATATATATATATATATCATGCATTTCATGTCAGTCGCCCTCAGAGGCACTCGGATGTTAGAGGTTGTATATTTTTTATCCCTGCTTACATTACTGTTCTTATTTATGCCTTCCTGCCTTACATACTCGACACTTTATTCGTACTAACGTCCCTTTTATTTGTGGAAGCTGCATGTCGTGCTGCAGGTCCCGATAGACAGGTAGACGTAGCTTCCCCACCACAGTAGGCTGCCCAGTTCAGCAGTTATTGGCGAGATCCCTTCTTTCGGGCTTGTCGTGGTCTTGGTATGCACTTTTGTTATAGACATTATGGGTATGTCAGGGCCCTGTTCCGGCAATGTTGCAGCACTTATGTTCCTTTAGAGGCTCATAGACAGGTGTCGACTCATGTATAGTTTAGATTGCTGTGTCGGCTGATTTTAGTTGTATAGTCTCTCATGGCAGCTTGTCAGCTCGTACCTTGACAGACTTGTCAGCCCATGTTATGTATGTTCATGCCATTATATGTCATTGTTGGTTGTTCATTATTCATTTCTACCATTTATGTTGATCTCGTCGGCCCTTACAAATAATAAGAAAGGTTAGATAAAATGTACGTTGGTGCTCAACAGGTATGGCCGGGGTGCCAGTCATGGCCCTCCAGTTTGGGTCGTGACAAACTTGGTATCAGAGCAAGTCTGTCCTAGGGGTTGTCTCTTATCCGTGTCTAGTAGAGTCTTGATTATGGATGTATATCGTGCCACATTTATAATCAGGAGGCTACATGACATCTAGGGTTGTTACCTTCTTCCTGAATCCAGATCGTGCGTAGAGTTGAGTCGTAAGTGTTCATCTCTAATATTCAACTTGTTTTCTTTCAGTGATGCCTTCGACTAGGAAGCAAGCTATTAGCAGACGGCTTGATACAGCCGCGGGAGAGGGTACCGGTCAGGTGCCTCCAGCCAGAGCAGGCCAAAGTGAGGCTCAGAGTGAGATGTCGTCTCATACCTCATCTACTTCGTCTCCTCTAGAGGATATTAGGAGGGACACATCACCTACAGTTCCTCTGTCTGGGACTACAAACCACGATATGCGCAGTGCGGTGCAGTTGTTGACTAGATTGGTAGCTGCTCAGACTCAAAGGCAAAATATTGGTGCTGCTGATAAACCGGTTAGTGTGAGAGTTCGTGATTTTATTAATCTAGACCCTCCAGTATTTACAGGATCAGACCCCAAGGAGGACCCGCAGACTTTTATTGAGCTGTTCCATCGTACACTACGGGTTATGCACGCTAGTGATACTGAGGCGGTAGAGTTGGCTTCTTATCGATTACGGGATTTAGCGGTTTTTTGGTATGATAGCTGGGAGAGATCCAGGGGTCCGAACGCTCCTCCAGCTGTGTGGAGGGAGTTTTCTTAGGCCTTTCTTCGTCACTACTTTCCAGTTGAGATACGACGAGCTAGAACTAATAAGTTCTTGAACCTTTAACAAGGTAATATGAGTGTGCGAGAATATAGTATGCAGTTTGATTCTTTAGCAAGGTATGCTCCCCATATGGTGGCCGAGATGAGCGATAGGGTGCACCTGTTCGTGAATGGGTTGGGACCACATCTGATAAATGAGTGCACGACCGCCTCTTTGGTGGAGGGCATGTATATTTTCCGTATTCAGGCTTATGCCTAGACACTAGAGGATCGTAAGCACCAGCAAAGGGCAGATAGGGAGCAGGATAGGGGCCAACATAAGAAGGCGAGATTCGCAGGGTATTCTGGTGACTTCAGAGGTAGTATCAGGACCCAGTCTTTGAGGAGCTCGGTACCACCTGTAGCTAGTGCTCCTCCACAGTTTCAGAGGCATCGGTACGATTGATTTACCTATTCTTGTCCAGGTCAGAGTTTGGGCATTAGGCTCGTAATATCATAGGGATACTAGTCAGATGAGACCCCCAATGCCCCGTTGTGATCAGTGCGGCAAGGCCCACTTTGGACTGTGCCGTCTAGGTTCTGATGCGTGCTATTCTTGCAGACAACCTGGCCATATGATGCGGGATTGGCCTAACAGAGGAGGTGGTGGTATGGATTAGCCTACTGGATCTATGTCTGGTTTTTCCTCATCAGTTCGACCTCCAGCACGGGTTTTCAAAAGTCGACAAGTCGTGGTAGAGGTGCAATGCTGAGTTCGAGTGGTACTCAAAATCGAAGCTATGCTTTAGTAGGTCGACAGGATCTCGAGTCGTCTTCGGGTGTTGTTACAAGTATATTGTCTGTGTTTTCTTATGATGTATATGCGTTGATTGATCCGAGATCTACGTTATCATATGTTACACCCTTTGTGGCTAATAAGTTTGGCGTTAAACCTGAATTGATAAGTAATCCACTTGCGCTGTCCACTCCAATAGGAGATTCTGTGATTGCTAGAATGGTATATAGAGGTTGCACAGTGATGATTTTTAGTCGTCAAACATCAGCGAATCTATTTGAGTTAAAAATGGTTGATTTCGATGTGATAATGGGGATGGACCGGTTGGCCTCATGCTATGCAAACGTTGATTGCCGTACGAAGATGGTTAGGTTTCAGTTTCCCGATGAACCCGTCATTGAATGGAAGGGGAACATTGCTACGCCGAAAGGTAGGTTTATTTCCAAATCTTAAGGCAAGGAAGATGATCTCAAAAGGTCATATTTATCATCTCGTTTGTGTTAGGAATGCGAAGGCGAAGCAGCCTACTCTACAATCAATCCTCGTGGTTAATGAATTTCCAGACGTTTTCCTAGATGAACTCCCAGGCCTTCCTCCTGAAAGGGAGATTGAGTTTAGCATTGATGTGTTGCCTGACACTCAACCGATCTCTATCCCTCCATATAGGATGGCCCTGCAGAGTTGCAAGAGTTGAAGGCGCAGTTGAAGGACTGGCGGGATAAGGGCTTCATTAGGCCTAGCACTTCACCTTGGGGTGCGCCAGTCTTGTTCGTGCGGAACAATACGGGATCATTAAGGATGTGTATCGATTATTGACAGTTGAATAAGGTTACTATAAAGAAAAAGTATCCACTTCCAAGGATTGACGACCTGTTTGACCAACTCCAGGGTGCCAAGTATTTCTTCATGATTGACTTACGTTCAGGGCATCATCAGGTGAGGGTTAAGGAGAAGGATATCTCGAAGACGGCCTTACGAAAAAGATATGGGCACTTTGAGTTCTTGGTGATGTTGTTCGCGCTAAAAATGCCCCAACAACTTTTATGGATCTCATGAATAGTGTATTCAGACCCTATCTTGACGTGTTCGTGATCGTATTCATTGATGACATTCTTGTGTATTCTCGTTTGGAGGCGGAACATGCGGGCCACTTGCAGATAGTATTACAGACCCTTCAGGATAGTAAGTTATATGCTAAGCTCTCCAAATGTGAATTCTGGTTGAACTCAGTAGCATTCCTTAGCCATGTGATATCTGATGAGGGTATTAGTGTCGACACTCAGAAGATCGATGCAGTGAAGAATTAGCCGAGACCTACAACACCGTCAGAAGTCTGCAGCTTCCTGGGGCTAGTAGGATATTATAGGCGGTTTGTAGAAGGGTTTTCCTCTATATCAGCACCATTGGCTAAGTTAACATAGAAAGGTACCAAGTTCTAGTGGTCTGACGCTTGTGAACGTAGTTTTCAGGAGCTAAAGAATCGATTGACATCCCCGCCAGTGCTCACTCTCCCAGAAAGAACAGAAGGTTGTGTGGTATATTGTGATGCCTCATGTATAGGTTTGGGGTGCATATTGATGCAACGTGGGAAGGTTATTGCTTATGCATCGGGACAATTGAAGAAACATGAAAAGAATTACACGACTCATTATTTGGAATTGGTTGCAGTAATATATGCTTTGAAAATATGGCGTGCACTACTTATATGGCATCCATGTTGACATTTACACAGGTCACAAGAGTTTACAATACATCTTCAAGTAGAATGAGTTGAATTTGAGGAGGCGTAGGTGGCTTGAATTATTGAAAGACTACGATGTCGAGATATTGTACCATCCGGTAAAGCCAATATTGTGGCAGACGCTCTCAGCCGTAAGTCAATGGGAAGCTTAGTACACATTGAGGCAGGTAGACAAGGGTTGACTAAAGAGCTTCATCAGTTGGCCAATATGAGAATCAGATTGTTAGACTCTAATGACGGAGGTCTTACTGTACAGAATACACCAGAATCATCTTTGGTAGCCGAGGTAAAAGCACGGCAATATGAAGATCCTACCTTAGTATGATTGAGAGAGGGTATTGAGCAACGTAAGATTACGGCTTTCGAGATCGGAGGAGATGAGGCACTGAGATACTAGGGCCGATTATGTGTGCCTAATGTGGTAGGGTTGCGAGAGAAGATTATGATTGAGATTCATCAATCCCGATATTCCATCCATCCCGACTCGAAAATGATGTATCATGATGTTAAGGAGCAATATTGTTGGGATAACATGAAGAAGTCTATTGCAGAATTTGTAGCCCAGTGTCCTAATTGTCAATAAGTAAAGATCGAGCATCAGAAACCTGGTGAATTGATTCAGAATATAGAGATTTCGACATGGAAATGGGAGGTGATTAATATGGACTTCATTATTGGATTACCTTGCTCTTATCATAAGTTTGACTCCGTCTGGGTGATAGTTGATCAACTTACAAAATCTGCCCATTTTCTACCAGTTAAGACAATTTACACGGATGAAGATTATGCGAGGTTGTATATCAAGTAGATTCTTAGGCTTCATCGTGTGCCAGTATCTATTATATCAGACCGAGGAGCTCAATTTACGGCTAACTTTTGGAGGTATTTTCAGAAGGATTTAGGCACACAAGTGAATATCAGCACTGCATTCCATCCACAGACTGACGGACAGGCCGAACGTACCATTCAAACACTCGAAGATATGCTACGAGCATGTGTTCTAGATTTCAAGGGGAATTGGGATGACCATCTGCCACTCATAGAATTCGCCTACAATAATAGCTACCATTCAAGTATTAAAATGGCCCCGTATGAGGCACTGTACGGGAGGAGATGTAGATTACCAGTTGGATGGTTCGAAGTCGGTGAAACAGAATTAATGGGCCAGAGTTGATTCACCAAGCCATTGAGAAGGTGAAAGTGATACAAGACCGACTGAGGACGGCGCAAAGCAAGCAAAAGTCTTATTCCGATGTCCGACATCGTGATCTGGAGTTTGAGGTTGGTGATTGGGTTTTTCTGAGGATCTCACCGATGAAGGGTGTTATGCGTTTTGGGAAGAAGGGTAAGTTGAGTCTGCGGTATATCGGGCCGTACAAGATTCTTCGACGAATTGGACAAGTTGCCTATGAGTTAGAATTGCCATCCGAATTGGAATTTTTCCACCCGGTATTCCGTGTATCAATGTTGAGGAAATGTATTGGAGACCCTTCTCGGGTTGTCCCTATCAATGATGTAGAAGTTACAGAGGATCTACCATTTGAAGAAGTGCCAATAGCAATATTAGATCGACAAGTCCGCAAGCTGAGAACAAAGAATGTAGCTTCCGTCAAAGTATTGTGGAGGAACAAGAATATGGAAGAAATGACATGGGAAGAAGAAGAGAAAATGAAGTCTAAATACCCTTACCTATTCCAGATTGAAGATAACGAGGATGCCGGGGGAATGCAGGACGCAATGGAAGCTGAAATGCCTCTATGAGGTAAGCAATAGCTTGAGAATACTCTTCCTTAATACAAAATGGTGATATGTAGATAATGTACACATCCAAAGTGCTTTGTATAGCCTTGTGAGGCCATAGGTTGGGTTTAACTGCTTGCAAGTTTGGCTAGTGTCCATTTATAGGGGAAACTCGGCCGAAGATTTCCGTCAGAATCCACGATGAGTTAGACTCCCCATAAACCCTTACATTCGAGGACGAATGTTCCTAGGGGGGGGGGGGGGTGTTACAAATATTTGCGTACGTTAGATCACTCCGTAAGTTAGTAGACATAAATCCGTGAAGAGATTATCTTTGAGATGATAAGAAATTAAACCTATTGGTCTTAAATGATACAGGGGTGTTTAAGAGTGGTTAACAAGCATTAGAAGTTAAACGAATCAAGGATGTTGTAACCCGTATTTTTGGGTAAAACTAGAGGTTCTTAATATGCTAAGGACGTCGTGTTTTAAGGTACTTGAATCATATCATAAGTCTTGACGTCAAACGAGTTATGAAGCAAAAGTCGACAAAAGTTGTGGCAAATTACATTCACAATTTTACTTAAAATTTAGGTCAAATGTTACTAAGCTTTTATCCAAATTTACTTGGAATTACAGATAAATCTACCTACCAAATTGAAGATCTATGAGTCTAGTTTCCAACACATTAAACCGCTCCTCGATACGACGTCAGAGTAGAGAGATACTCGCATTTTTTCGAGACTGCGCAAGCAGCTCTCTATGGGGCCCACATAAGCAGTTGAGATATATTGATATATATGAGACACCTTAAGCCTGTTTTAACTCATTCTCACTCAAGGTTTTCTCATGATCCAAGACCCAAATAAAGGGCAAACAACACAAATCAAGTGTCGGGAATCCCGTGGTGCTAGTAAGTTTCCTGTTCTTCTTCTTGTTGTTGATCTTTGTGTGGTTCCAGCTCGTGTGGGAGGTTGTTTTAAGTGGCTAAGTTCTGTAAAATACTCTCTAAAGTTTTTAGTATCAACCCTAGGTGATTTCAAGTCTTCCAAAGTGATTCTAGTGTCGAAAAAGCCGAATTGATTGATAGTTTCGCTTCCTTGTTCTTGTGGCAGCATTGGAAGGATATTTCATGGTGAAGTAAGGCCAAATTGGTGTTTTTCTATCTGTTTAAACGTAAGTAACCTCTTACTCTACATGTATTTAAGATTATCCAAGTTGCGTCTAGGTCGTTGAAGCTAGAACTTGTGAGATATCTATCGAAAGGCTAGTTAGTAATGTTGTTGGTTGGTGGACTATTTTGGGAGGCTTAAAATAATTATTATTGATGTTGTTTGGGCTGTTTGGTGATTTTTTTAGCTTGTGGGACGTCATATAAATAGGGGAGGTGATGTCCGTTTCATCGTAATATAGGTTGCGGTCGATATATAATAGTTACGACGCTTAAACGATAACGATAGTATCATTTCTCTTATTGTAGACTAAGGAGATAGTATCATTTCTCTTATTGTAGACTAAGGAGTCGTGACATTTGCATAGCTTGAGGTTGGGCAGTATATACAAGGTATGTGTGACTACCCATTCCTTCTTTTGCACGACTTCGATTGTACATAATGTAATGAACGAGCTTCCAAAGATACTCCACTTTTAGAAGCTAGCAGTATTTACATTGTTTCCCTTCTTACATTGTTACGGTTGAGACTATTGAGGTTAGTGAATAATTGACTTATGAAGAGATTCCAGTTGTCATTCTTGATAGGCAAGTCCAAAAGCTGAAAAATAAAGAGATTGCCTCCGTGAAAACGCTATGGCGAAACCAACAGGTCGAAGAGGCCACCTGAGAGGCCGAGGAAGAGATGAAGAAGAAGTACTCTCATTTGTTTGAATAACTATGTAATTGTTTCTATGAATTGCTTTATATGAATTATGTTTCCCTAGTACAATTTATGTTAAGGATGTTCCTTTTGGTAATATAAGATTTATGACGTCTTGGTCGATATTGTTTTCATGTTGTGTTACATCGTTGTATTATGGTTAAGTTGTTAGGACTAGTTTCTGCGATTCTCTAACAGGTGGATATGCCTAGTTATAGAGGAAACTCTACCGAAATTTCTGGAAATTTGGGGAGTTAGTCAAATTTGGAATTGCTGGTGTGTGAGTTAAGACCTGAGTCACTTTGGATGCCGATGGTTGATTTTGACCCTCATTCGAGGACGAATGATCCTAAGAGGGGGAGGATGTAAGGCCCCATAAAATTTTACCTAGAACTCGGGGTTTCGTGGCGCCGAGGTGGGCTAATGTGTTTGAGGATTGTAGCGGTACAGACATTTTGGGTTGTACAGTACGTCGGGGAGTTGATTTATTTTTTTTTTTTTTTGCAGAATATGGCATTTCTGCGGTCTACTATGCGACCGCAGAACATCTTCGCGGACCGTAGATTGGCCAAAGAATGCAACATAACTTGAGCCAACTTTTGAAGATCATTATGCGGTCCATTATGCGACCGCATAATGATTTCGCGGGCAGCACAATTCGTCGCAGAGAGGGGAGTATCTTAGAGAGAGAGAGAAGGAATCCCCAACCCCTTTGCTCATCAATTCTTGCCCAATCTTGAAGATTCATGGGAATCACTCACTAGGCCATCAACTATCCGGGTAAGATCTTGTTCTAAAACCTTAATGCAATTGTTATGGGTTAAAGTAAGTTGTGGAATTGGAGATGGGCCATGCATGTGCCAATAGGGGGTAGTATGTAGGGTTGTTGAACTATTCCGGGTAGATTCTTGTTGAAATTGGTTGAGGGAGGAAAGGATTACCATTGTATAGCCTTGTATTCAATTTTTCATTATAGGTGTTTGACGAAATTCCCAAGAGACTTAGATCATGATAATCCTTCTAATTTTGATTCGATCATATCATCTTCCTATAGATTGAAGTTTCTCGGAGTATTTTGGACGTTGTAGTAAATTAAGAAAAGCTCAAACAAGGTATTTTGGCTAAACTTCTCTCGTAGAATCGAATTCCATGATGTTCCCGTAAGTTGCAATTTATGATTGGCTCAAGTTCCTCTTTATCATATTCCGAGTCCTTCCTAGAAAATTTGATTAATTTAAATACGTTTTGTGTTGAAAGATGTATATACTAAATGTCGCGCCCCCTTTTTGTTATATCTCGCGGTTTTTTTTTCCTACGTTAAAATTTCGTCTTCAGTTAATTGACGTAGACTCGGGGATGAGCTCATTTTGACGTTAACGTATTTGCGTTATTTATAACAAGCGATACATAAGAAGGATAAAGGGATACACGGATTAACGAAAATGAGTTTCATTGGGAATGGCCAATTTGGCATAAAATACGGGTCGAGCGATAATATCCGATAATTATGAACTAGTACCATGTAAGGCACCATATGACCACGGTAGTATAATATATAAAGTATATAAGGAGTATTTTAAAAATAAATAGAATTTTAAGTAATTTGTGATAATTTTTAAATTATGCGGGTAATTAATTAATTACCGGGTAACAGGACATTACCCAGTTAACTAATAAGTGGATAATAAATTATCCCACCACCCCACGTGGCAAGAAGCCACAAAGTTGAAAATGACTAAGTAGTCATTTTGCCAGATGGCTATTAAATAAACTAACCAAGCATGTTATCTAGTCTTAAAGACTTGTAAAGTATATCCATATCATTTAGTGGGAAAGCCTTGAATATCCAAGAATCTGACGTTAGCTTCATTTTAAAAAGTCTTTGGCTTCATTTCATTTCTTGTTTTGAAATAAAAAATGTTAAAGAACATAAGCTTTCAGAGGATCCATTTCGTTTCAATTTGGCGTGGTGAATGGGTAAGCACTTCTTTCAAGATCAAAAAGCCAATACATTCTGCCTTGAACCAGCAAAAACGTGAAAAGAAAACTTTTACATTTTATATTAAACCAAAAACGTGAAAGAGCTACAAAGTTTTAGCCAATTCTGATTTCAACCAAAAAGCAGAATCATTTTTTTCGTTCACCAATTCAATGCTAGCCAACGTTTCAATTTCAAGAGCTACCAAGTTCGTTTATGAATTTCGAGAGTTTCAAAGCAGAGTTTCGTCCATATTTCGCAGAAGCAGATTCGTTCAAATAATTCCGGGAACAGGTATGTTAAGGCACTTCCTTCTTTCTTTTGGCATGATCTAAAGTGAAATGAATACGCTATTTCATAGTGAATCTAATCCTAGCAACTAAGGTTGTCCATGTTGTTCTTTCCATGCAAAGTTATTCTAAGAAAGTATGTATGATCCGTAAGTTCTAGTGAAGTTCATATTGAGGGTATGTATGTCCATAATGTTCTTAAGTCACTTTAAAAGGTTTAGAACGTGATTCCATTAGTCGAGCATGCATTATATATATGTATCTATTTTACTCTACCGAGCCGCGCTATAGACGGCCGGGTATGGCACCTATTGTGCAACCACTGATCAGTTGGGTTTACCGAGCTCCACGTGGCCGGGTATGATTCTACCGAGCCTTATGATGGCCGGGTACATTTTTACCGAGTCCTCTTTGAGGCCGGGTACGATATGATGATGATGATGCCCACAGAGGCGAATGTTTTTAAAAGTTTATGTATATATATGTATTATGCATTTCATGTCGGTAGTCCCCAGTGGCACTCAGATGTTACAGGTTGTAGCTCCTCTATCTCTCTTTACATTACTGTTCTTGTCTATGCTTTCCTACCTTACATACTCGGTACTTTATTTGTACTGACGTCCCTTTTGCCTGGGGACGCTGCGTTTCATGCCCGCAGGTCCCGATTGATAGGTTGACAGTCCTCCTATTAGGCTATCAGCTCAGCGAAGGTGTTGGTGCGCTCCATTTGCTTCGGAGTTGCTTGTTTGGTTAGTATGATTTAGACGTCTATTGTTTGGTATGGCGGGACTCTATCCCGACCTTTATGACATTTATGTATTCTTAGAGGCTTGTAGACATATGTCGTATACGTGAGAAATTGTACGGCCTTGTCGGCCTATGTTTGAGTTTATAAATGATTATGTTGGCCTACTAGGCCTGTATGCCACGTGTATATAATGATGTAATAAGAAAGATACGTTACGTTGGTACTCGGTTGAGTAAGGTACCGGGTGCCCGTCGCGGCCCATCGGTTTGGGTCGTGACACTTTTTCTCACGGAATCGGGTTTCGACATTTCTGAGACAACTCCCTTCCTTTTGGGACGGGCTAAGGGTTTTGAAGAGTCGCCACCTAATGGATTAAGGTGTGTTAGGGCACCTAGAGCAGTTAACTCATGAAACTAGTTTGCGTCACCAGAGATCGGGTAAGGGCTCGAAATTACCTTGAGGAGAAGGTGTTAGGCACCCCTCGAGGTCCACAACGGTGGGTCCCGGCCGAACTTAATTAAACGAATTAGTCTTAGAGGAAAGTAAAACAATTTAGACAAATACAAATTACCTTAAAACAGGATTAAAGGGGTCCTAGATTTTTTATCCTATTGGATCATTCCATGCAATACTTTGTAACTTCCCCAAGTTGGGGGTGCTAATCGTAGTATTAGCGCATGGGTCATCATCTCCTTTACTACCCAATTACTATCTTTCAGTTGTTACCTAAGCGTTCTAATAGCTTCTAACTCGCGCCTTGTGCGTGCACTACCTGTCCCTTACCTATGGTCCTGGAGGTATTTAGGACCTCTATTCAGGGTGGTTCTAGACTGACCTATGTTGTTTAAAATGAGAAAAAGCTAGGCGACAAATAAAATTCAGATAGGACTTCATGTAAAGACCAAATAGGGGGCTCACATTGACCTCCACAAGTAGACAACAAATGCACGCAATTCAATCAGCCAATTTCATTAATTTAGAATTCTATAGGCAGGATACCTAGATGAGCAGAACAAAATATAAAGAAGCAGTTTATTAAGGCGAGCATCGGGACCTATTGGTTTGCCTACTGATTTTATGAAGCTTTGAATCTGGGCATTTTCAGGCAGTAAAATATCAGAGTTTTAAACCTAGAATCAATAGCGAGTCCTGTGGATACGTTGCCTACGTGATTTATAAGAGTGCTTGAATTCAGAATAGACTAACAGGATCCTATAGGCATGATTTCTACGAGTTTGTTAATGACATACCTATAGGCAGGATTTCTAAGTGTAACACTGATTTTAACTCATAAAGACAGTTTTATTAAATCCTATAGGCATGCTTTCTAATTGCTGAATATATTTAAACCCCTATAGGCGGGATTTCTAACCTTCAGAATTGATTTCACCCTATAGGTATGATATCTAAGTTGAAACTGATTTTTTATCTCCTATAGGCATGATATCTATAAATCGTATGTGAACAGAATTTAAAGCAACTTGCCAGGAAGGTTATTATTCAAAAAGATAGAATCCTATAGACATGGTCACTAATGCATGCAAGTTGTAAAATGTGCACGGATCCTATGGACAGGATTTCTAATGCAAGGGTTTTATAAACAGGATTTCTAGTATGCGAGACAATTAGAAAATCCTATAGGCAGGATCCCTAAACAAGTAGTAGCATTCACATGATTCAATCAACATAATAACCTATAGGCAGGATTTCTACCCAAGTTTAAAGATATAAAAAAAGAACCCCCGTGATTTTTACTAATAAGCCCCAAATCTATTTATTACAGAGATTATTATAGCCCAAAATGAATGAATTACACAACAGTATCCATTACACTATAGGGAGCCTTAGCAGGCCCAATGTAAACCTGGGAACCAGGCCTTCAAACATAGCAACTTAGAAGCATAAAGGAGGATCCATCCATGGCACATAGGATTAGGTTCCTAGTGTGGCAAAGTTCCCAAGGGCCTCAGGGACTCCGGGCAATGCTCACACCAGGACCACACTTAAAGAAATAGTTCATAAAAGATTGGAAGACTAGCCCCAATGTGTCAGAGTTCGGAGGAGTCTCAGGGACCCTAGGCAATGCTCACAGTAGGGGTGGTAGGAACCTAGATAACTAAGAGTAGAAGTTTGAAAACCAGTACATAGAGGGTAAGGTGGGACAGGTTTAGAAACCAGTACATACAAAATAGCAACAGAACTGCACCAAGGAACAAACAAAATTCATGTTCAGCATATAGTTCGAACAAGTTTGCATTTTTGATTAGGCTAGATGCTAATATTAAATAACCATGGCTTAAACACAGAAACCATTGCTAAACAAACATGACACATGAATTAGCCACACATTGATTACATGCTTCTAGCAAAGTTCAGAACATGAACTGAATTAGGAAGAGTTTCATATTATTGAAGATAACTTAGCTTAACAACATCAATAAGTGGAATCAAGCAGTCACATAGCAAACAGAATCATGCTGCAAATTTGAAATAGACTAATTGAATAAAGCATATAGAACAGAATGGAATACTAGGAGTTAAGGCATACCAGCCGAGAAGAAAACAAATAGGGATGCAACAATAGCCAAAATTCCAGAGAATTAGGCCTTGGCTTTCAGCCGACCAAATAGTGCAGAAACCAGAACAATAGAACAAAGAGAGAACTTAAGTTTTTAAGAAACAGAAAGTTTTAAAGTTGTGAAGTTGTTCCGTGAAGAAGTTGTAAAGTGTAAGTGTCTCTCTCTAAAATTAGGGTAAGGGAAGGGCTTTTATAGCATACAATAGAGTAAAAAAAATATGGTATAAAAAATTAATTACGCACAAACAAGGTATGAAAATCAATTAATCAATCAATTAAGAGGACAGAATCAAATAAGTACCACTTAATTCAAGGAAAATCTCACACTGAATCAATCAGTAGCTAAGAATGAGGTTAAATAAAGTAATAACCAATTCCAAAATCAATTAGGAGTCAGAACACAAAATCAGCCAGTAGTACGGGTACATAAATAAGGTAAGAACAAGTAAGAACTTAATAAGGAAATACGAGTACTAAATTCAAACCCTAATTTAGGTAAGTAAATCAATTAACACTTTAATTGACAGAGTTAGAGTTAAACGGGCAAGAACGGTAGAATACATGGCCAAATAATCGAAACCCTAGGAACTACAAAGACAGATATATGGAGCTTAATTAAATTAAGTAAAAATTATTCGAAAAAGTAAATAAAAATTAGAGATGAAAACACTTAAATGTATAATTTTTTTTTGTAGAAATGCATTAGAACCAAAACCCTAGCTTTTAGGGTAAATGAAATCGGTCAACAATAATAGTAAAAGCAGAAAATTTTAAGGGAAAGATACCAAACAAACACAAAATCACCCCAGATCTAAAGAGATCTAAATGGATTCAACCAGAAATAGCTAGGTTTATGAGAATAGACAGAAGCGAATCACATCTAGTTTGAACCAGAGATTTGGAACTATAAAAATACCAAAACATTCATGCTTACATATTTCGGAGTGAACATAGACGGAATAGTCGAGAAAAGAGAGACTTTGAACCAGATCTGGTTTGAATCTTTGAGATTCATATCAAGCAACATGAAAATCATACAACCAGTAGAGAGATGAGGTTGGATAAGGCATGAAACCGAAAGAAAACCCCATAAATCAAGGGCGATTTGTGTCGGCGGGCGTAGGGTTAGGGGGGGGGGGGGTGAGAGAGAGAAGAGATGAGAGAAGGGATCCAGAGGCGGCGGGTTGGGGGAAATGAGGGTAGGGTTAGGAGGTTTAGTATAATTAAAAAGGAAGGTGGATCCTGGACCGTGGATCTTCTGAGATCAACGGCCAGGATCAATTTTAAGCTGGGGCGGGTTATGGACGGGTAGGGTAATTGGGTTATGGGTTAGGATAATTGGGCTAGGTCCGAAAAATTGATTAAAAGGGGCTATGTTTTAGATACCCATTTAAATTACTAAAAGAATTTATAAAAATAATTAATAAATAATAAAACATATCATTTGTGCATGAAAATGATTTAAAATAATTACTTAATATTATAAAAATATAGAAAATTATTTTCTGTATAGATAATGTAAGTATGCATATATATGGGCTATTATTGCAAAATGTGCAATTCTAGCCTTGAAATGCAAATGTAATTATAAAAAAAATGTAATTAAAATATTTAAACACTATATGGGCATAAACGATAAATTTAGATGATTAAATCATCATAAAAATGATATGAGGGATAATTATTGGATATTTGTATATATAAAAAAATGCAGAAATAACTTGATATAAAGCTTTAAAAATTGTAGAAATACTTGTGCATGTTTGTAAATGCATGTGCACTATTTTTAAAATACATATGTATATTTAAAATATATGAGAAAAAAATTGGGTATCAACACTAAAAATGTGTGAAGGAAACTCAATGTGCTTAAGACTTATAATGCTCACATACATATTTAAAGTCTTAATTTCAAATGCTCTTATTGTTGATAACCTATGATGACGCTTAAAAGTGAAGGAAGTTGATATGAAATATTAAATGTGGCCATCGTGCCAAGTTTGAGAATTTCACTTGTGGCCAAAAGTGCCAAATGAAACAAAAAAGACGTGTGTTAGACTATGAAATCCCCGTATTGATGTGATAAGATTGTTCCCCTTAAATGGAATGAGATTGATGTGTTGAGATAATTTTCCTTAATTGGGATGAGATGATTGCTAGCGGAAAGTGATGTCGACCCACACGGCATTGTGGTGAGACAACTTAGCTAATCGGGCTGAGATTGGACGCCATGCCGCGCACATGGTGGCGTTGTGATTGGATGTCTTTGGGTGAGACGACTTAACCGATCGGGCCGTGGTCGGTCTCCGTGCTAAAAATACGGTGGTATATGGGTACTAAAGATCTCCCGACCTAAAATACTGAAATTTTCGTGAAAACTTATCTTGCTCCTAAATTGATGCCTTTTTTTAGGCTTTCATTGATTCTATGTTGTTTCTCCTTATATTGTTACTTGATTCTTTGAGGGGGTGTTTAGTCTTACATACTAGTACTATTTCATATGTACTAACGTCCTTTTTGCCAGGGGCACTGCATCTTTTAATGGATGCAGGTGGTTCCACAGCAGGCGGCATCGATCAGTGATAGCAGTACACCCTCTTCCCATCTGACTTGGTGAGCCCCACTTCATTTTGGGGTCTTGTATCTTTTGTTCCTTATGTATAATATTTTGAGGTATAGCTGGGGCCTTGTTGGCAGAACTATCATAGTACTCTTTTATATCCGTTAGAGGCTCCGTAGACACAATGTATGTTGTATATTGGTGTGGAAAAGTCAAACTAGAAATATTGTATTTGTATCAAATGTTCCACTTCAAACTATGAGTGTGTAAGTTATTTTGGGAATTATAAATGAAGTAACTAATGGTAATAAAATTGTATTGTTCACATGATCCTCTCATTGTCTAATTGATGAAATACATCTTCACTTTATTCATGGGTAAGTTTGGGTAGAAGGCATTGGATATGCTTGCTTGACTGGGGTATCTCGGTTGAGCGCTGGTCACGCTCCTCAAGGTCGGGGCGTGACAAGCTTGGTATCATAAGCAAGCCTATTCAATGCCTTCTGCCTGAACTTACCTATGAATAAAGTGAAGGAGTAATCCATTAATTAGACAATGAGCAGATCATGTAAACAACACCATTTCATTACCATTAGTTACTTCATTTATAATTCTCAAAATACCTTACACATTCATAGTTTGAAGTGGAACATGTGATAAAAATACATCATTTCTAGTTTGACTTTCCCACACCAATATACAACCCTTAATGTGTCTACGGAGCTTCTAACGGATACAAAAGAGTATTATGATAGTACCGACAACAAGGTCCAGGCTGTACCTCAAATTATACATAAGAACAAAAGATACATGTGGAATTGCACGGGGCTGAAGCTGATGAAGTGGCGGAGTTAGTTTCCATGTGTTGGCTGTGTGGTACAGCTTGTGTTGACGTGGATGGTAAATCCTCAAGATGTGTTATGTGCATGAGAGTTGGACTGAGTTGGGGTATTCGGCTAACAATATGGCTGATGTGTAGGTCCATGCCAATTGGGCCTATAATGAGGGTGCTGGGATTGGCTTGCCCCGTATTATCTTTTTCCATTAGGATATCTAGAGTGGAGGTATTGAAGAATTTTGGGGAAAAGGGGGGGGGGGGGGGTAGTATAGTCACTACTGATCTTGTTTATTAATTTTTTATGGGAATCTGGGTTTGGGAGAGACTAGTTAGGATGCATACCTGTAGGTCCCAGGCGGTCAGTCGTCACTGCCGTTGGGCGTACTTGATTGGTTGTGTAGGCTGCCTACATGAGCGAGGGGTTAACGGAGCCCTTATTTTTTTGGCGCATGCTTTTCGAATTCTTTAGTGGGAATTGTACTGTTTTCCATTCCCCTTCTTGAGAAAATGGTTGTTTGTTTTTTTCTTGAGTTCAACAATTGAGCTCAGGTCCGGTGGTTCTGGTGGGGAAGTGGTGGTTGTGTCGTTCATGTTGAGAGAGAATTTCGTTACATAGGAATCTTCCGATGGCTACGAGTTTTGCAATAGGCTGAATACGTATCTCATATTTCGTTCGTGTTGTATTAGATTTCTTTTAGTTGTATGGGACCAACAAAAAAAAAAAACATAATTCAATTGGTTCTCCTTTGTTGGATTAAATACCTTAGTTGGGATCAAACAGCCCATGTCAGAGCAAGTGAATTAAAATTTTTATAATTTCTTTGACATTTAGTAATTTCACACAGAATACGAATTGCCGTAAAATAAGAACCGTTAGTTTTTCACTAACTAAATAACAAAAGCATCATAGATGCTCTCCTTCTAAGGGTACAATTTAGTCCCTAATTGAAAACAATAACAGAAAAGGACAATAACTAAAGATAGCCAATGGCTTATGACATTCTTTTGAGATTTCCAAGACTCAAATTGTGGCTGGCACAGATAGATCCAATTAGCAAAGCTTGGTGCAGAAACACCTCCGTCGCCAGCCAATGCAATCACCGCCGGAGAAGCCTTCATTGCGGCAAACGAGAGCACAGTTGTGGTCACGGACGCATGTACCGCGGTAGCCGTGGCTTTGTGAGATGCACACTCTTCCCTCCACCCCTGGGATTGCCATTTCTGCAAATGTATAAAATTACGAGTTTAACTTTTTTTTACACAAACAGTACAATATAAATGTTTTACCATCAAGGTTACTTTAAAATCCAACTACAAATATCTTTTGATATCAAGAATGGATTAGTAACTTAGAAGAGATTTAAGTTAAATCTTATAATTATTACCTAGACATAATTAATCTTTAGATGACAACGAAAATACAAATATCAATTATACGATTTGAGACCATATCATTAACATGTTAGATCCAACCCCCCTCCATTTCCCAGTCTTTCCATTTCTCTAAGTTCCTACTTGGATTTGAGACACTTGACGGGGTTAAAAATTGATGGATGAGATTTAATTGAATAAAATTAAAGCCCTAACCATAGATAAAGTATTTAGTTACTTCTTTATTCATTCCCAAATATTATCTTTTACAATCTCATAATTATAGCTATACATTATCTAACATTCCTTCTCTCTTTCTTATAGTAATTTTCTTTCCATGAGTTAATTATTTTTTCACTTTTACAAAATCTTCTTACATTCTCATTAAAAAATAAAAAAAAAAATATTAGAAGTAAATTCCAACATTTGACAATAAAAACTAAAGAACTGTACAAATCCATTTTGAGGCTCAACTTGAGTTGCCATTTTTCTGTTATTTTGTATATTCAGAATAGTGAAAAAAAGACTCAATGTTTCAATATCTAGCAACCATTACAATCTATTTCTCATTAAGATTTTTTTATAGAAGAGAAAAGAAAACTTAACTCACGAAAATAAATTACTACAAAATAAAGAGAAGAAATATTAGATAATCTTAGATACCACCACACAACAACTTGAATAAAGCAACATGTTATAGTTTATAAAGTAACATCTCAAAAAGCAAAGAATAAGAGCAGTAATAAGTAAAAATAGAGGGAAAAGAGTAGTAGAATGATAGGAAGTTCACCGTTAAAATAGACAAAAGATATTATTTGGAAATGGATAAAGAAGAAATTAATTACTTTAATCATGATTAAAGTTTTAATTTATTCACTTAAATCTCATCCATCAATTTTTAATCATGACTAGTGTCTTAAATCCAAGTAGAAACTTGGAGAAATGGAGAGACTAGGAAATGGAGGGGAGTTGGATCCGACATTTCTCTTCTTATTTTCCATTGCTGAATCGATGTTTACTCATTTCTCCCGTCTTAATAGAAAGTTTCATCCTAAGTAAGGGAATCAACGAAACCTCCTCCAGATACTGTAAATAAATGGAACATCAAGATGCATACATATCAAATAAATACGTGCATTCAAGGTGTTCAATATGGGAAGGATAGTAGGACCAATCAATAAAGTAATTATACACTACAAAATGACAAAATACCATTACCCGAAAAAAAAAGATAAAAAGACTGAGACTGAGCATGACTGCATGAGTCCTAAATCCTAAACATAGATTCACAAAATAAAAAGACTTACGTGAGGCAAACACAATGAGAAGCAGGAAGATAAGCCCAAAAGTTTTTCTCTCCATTTTTCTTATCCTTTTTCAACTTGCTTAATTAAACTCACGACAATGTTTTCAGAAATCTTTCGATGAAGCTGGCTGATAGAAGGCTTCTATAAATAGAGAGATAGGAAGAGTGTGCACCTGGAAAGACCAATCTACCCTTCAGTACTAAATACCACCTCTTTAAGTAAATTGTTTTTGAAAAATAAATTTTGAATACTACCTCGATAAGATGAACGAGCATTGATTTCATCCACGGATTTTTTTTTTAAAAAAAAAATACTACCTCGATAGATGAAAATGCATTCATTCATCACTTCGTGCACGTATATTTTTTTAGCATTTGTTTTATTTAAACAAGATTTTTCATTTGTCGGCTTTTAAGTGTGTTTACGGTCGAAACCGGGTTCATCCATTGTTTGACCAATCGAGGCTGAAACATGGCAGGTCAAAGCTCGAGCTCGGGTTATATCGAACCAAGGCGTAAAGTTAGATCGTCGAGTTCGTGACCCAGAGACTGAGCAAGATCAAGACCGAACAAGATCGAGACCGAGCAAGATCGAGGAAAACTTACCGAGCCAAATAATGGAAAGCCGAAGTATCTACAATCGGTCGAGGATCAGGGTGGAAATCTCGGCATGTATCAAGAAGAGGCCGATTAATTAGCAAATCATGGGATTTTTTACCTTGTATAGAATTGTACCAAAAGTAGAACACCCCCACTATATAAAGGAGGGTTCTGATCATTTCTAGGACACATTATAACACGCAAAAAGAAAGCAATATACTAATCATTTCTAGTTCTTATCAACTTGTTGTTCAATTCTAACACTAGTTGAGACATTTCTTGACTCGAGGGTGATCAAACTCAGAAGTTAAGGCTATTCAATTTTGTGGTTTGCATTTATTTTATTTTCGCTAATTTCAATATTAGTCTGTCTTCTTAATTTGTATCAAGTTATATCACGTATCCTTAAAACCGCGTATATATTCAAGTATTATCCAATTTTAAGGGAAAATAGTTTGGCGCCCACCGTGGGACTAAGGATAATAGTGATTACCTGATACAAACTTTCATAACACACACTATTTTACACTTGTTCTTTGGAGTATCTTCGATTCCAGGACCAAAATATCAAATTCTCAGTCAGTACCTCTACACGTTGACAATGATTTCGGCCATCACGACGAAAATGATATATGGGGCCAGGGAACGCCATACCCCCGGTTGGCCTCGATGGAGTTCCGGTTGCAAATCCAATCGATATCGGCTCACATGTAACCATTAACACAAATTTTGGTCGTCAATCTCGAAGGCATCATCTGTGGGGAAGTTCGATCAGCTGCTCAAAGCACTCATGGGGGTGAAGATGGCGGGATTAGCCTACGAGTGATCTTCGAAATGTTGCAGGCTCAACAAGTAGCGATAGCCCAGCTCCAAAAACAGAATCACCCACCGAGTAGAATCGAGCTCGAGCCGTCCCAAGAAGTTGTTCACAGGGTCGAATCGGTTTCAAGGAAATCGAATGAGAAAGAATCGGAGAACAATCCTGCAATCATGAAGATGCTCGAAGAACGGACAAAACGAATTGAGTCGGGGAAAAAAGATCGAGGCAAACGACAAGAAGGTGGAAAGTTACAACTCTAGGGTTGATCAAATCATGGGGGCACCACCTTTATTGAAGGGATTGGACTCCAAAAAGTTCGTGCAAAAACCTTTCCCCCTGAGCGCGGCTCCGAAGCCGATCCCCAAAAAAGTTCCGCATGCCCGAGATTCCTAAGTACAATGGAATAACCGATCCAAATGAGCATGTCACCTCTTACATATGTGCTATCAAAAGAAATGATCTAGAGGACGACGAGATCGAATCTGTCTTGCTAAAGAAATTTGGGAGACCTTGTCAAAGGGAGCTATGATATGGTACCATAATTTACCACCTAATTCTATTGACTCATTTGCTATGCTTGAAGATTCTTTCGTAAAGGCACACGCCGGGGCCATCAAGGTCAAAACGAGGAAATCGGGCCTTTTCAAGGTAAGGTAGAAGGACAATGAAATGCTTAGAGAATTCGTGTCTCGATTCCAAATGGAACGGATGGACTTACCACCGGTCGTTAATGATTGGGTTGTTCAAGCTTTTACCCAAGGACTCAATGTTCGAAGCTCGGTGGCTTCGCAGCAGTTGAAGCAGACTCTGATAGAGTACCCAGCTGTTACTTGGGCCGATGTGCATAATCGGTAACAATTGAAGATCAGGGTCGAAGACGATCAACTTGGGGCTCCTTCCGGGTCCGTTTATCCTATCAGACCCGTCGATAGAATCAAGAGGGATATTGACCGAGAACCAAGGTTGAACAGAGAAAGATACTAGCCGTATAATGGAGATCGTAGGAGCAGCGGATCTGGGCAAAATTCTGCATGAAATGAAAGGAGAGGTGATTGAGGCCAGAGCTCTCGAGGGCTCATGAGCAAGAACGGCTTCGATATACCTATCGAACCTAAAGAAGCAACACGATTATCAGAGTACAACTTTAATGTTGATGCGACTGCCATCGTATCGGCTATCGGACGCATCAAAGATACCAAGTGGCCTCGGCCTTTACAAACCGATCCAGCCCAAAGGGATCCCAACCAGATATGCAAATATCATTGCACGCATGACCACAGAACGGAAGATTGTCGACAATTGAGAGAATAAGTAGCCCGGTTATTCAACAACGGGCATCTTCGGGAATTTTGAGCGATAGAGCTAAGAATCATTTCAGAAACAGGGATTCTAATAAACAAAACAAGCAAGAGGAAACCCAACACATCATCCATATGATCATTGGAGGGGTCGATGTTCCTCAAGGTCCGATGTTGAAGCGCACCAAAGTATCAATCACAAGGGAAAAATAGACCCGAGATCACATACCAGAAGGAACTTTATCTTTCAATGACGAGGATGCAGAAGGGATCATGCAACCCCATAATGATGCACTGGTAATTTCTGTACTCATGAATAAAACTCGAGTTAAACGTGTGTTAATTGATCTAGGTAGCTTGGCCAACATCATTCAATCGAGGGTCGTAGAACAACTCGGCCTACAAGGCCAAATCGTGCCTGTGGCCGGAGTGCTAAATGGATTCAACATGGCTTGCAAAACTACTAAGGGAGAAATAACATTATCGGTGAACGTATCCGGTACTACCCAAGAGACCAAGTTTTATGTGATCGAAGGAGACATGAGGTACGATGGCCTGTTCGGGAGGCATAGATCCACAACATGAGGGCTATGCACTCGACCCTTCACCGGGTATTAAAATTTCCAACACCAGAAGGGATCAAGACGGTCTACGAGGAGCAACCCGCTGCAAATGAGATGTTTGTCGTCGATGAAGTAATTCCGACATCAGCACTCTCACCGACAAATGAGTCAGGTTTGAAAGCAAAATAAGAATCCAAATAGCAATTGCTGATGCCGACCTCGACCCAACTGGACAAGCAGGGGACCGATGGAGACGATGATTACGGGGTTCCTCGATCCTTTATAGCTCCCGATAATTCCGACGCTTCCAAATCAATGGTCGAAGAGATGGAGCAGCTCGTGCTGATCGAACATTTGCCCGATCGAAAGGTATACCTGGGCACGGGTTTAACTCTCGAGCTCAGAAGAAAGCTCATTCAATTTCTTATAGCTAACATGGATTGTTTTTCTTGGTCCTATCTCGATATGACAGGGATACTACCGGAGATCACTACTCACAAGCTGAGCTTGGACCCGAAGTTCCATCTGGTAAAGGAGACCGCACTCCGAGATCAAGCATGCCTTCATCAAGGACGAGGTAACTAAACTCCTTAAACTAGGGTCCATTCGGGAGGTCAAATACTCGGAATGGTTAGAAAACATAGTAGTAGTTCCTAAAAAAGGGAACAAACTAAGAATGTGTGTGGATTATAAAGATTTAAATAAGGCATGCCCCAAAGACACTTTTCCTTTGCCTAATCGATCGCTTAATCGATGCCATGGCCGGCCACGAGATCCTCACTTTCCTCGATGCCTACTCCAGGTACAACCAAATACGGATGAACCCGGATGATCAAGAAAAGACCTATGTATGGCACATACTGCTATAACGTACTACCATTTGGATTAGAAAACGCCGGTGCCAGTTACCAACGCCTAGTATACCGAATGTTCGAAGAACAAATAGGAAAATCCATGGAAGTTTACATTGACGATATGTTAGTTAAGTCCCTGCGAGCAAAGGACCATTTAAAGCATTTGCAGAAAACCTTCAGTATATTGAAGAAATACAACATGAAGCTGAATCCAGAAAAGTGCACGTTCGGAGTCGGATCAGGTAAATTCCTCGGGTTCATGGTGTACAACCGAGGAATCGAGATCAACCCCGAAAAGATCAAAGTTATCAAGGATATTACGGTAGTGGATAATGTCAAGGCCGTACAAAGGCTAACCGAGCATATTGCCTCCCTAGGGCGGTTCATCTCGAGGTCTTCCGATAAAAGCCATTGACTTTTCTCATTACTGAAGAAGAAAAACAACTTCACATGGACCCCGGAATGCCAACTGGCCTTAGAAGAACTTAAGCGATATTTATCGAGCCCGTCATTGCTTCACACACCGAGGGCAGACGAACGACTATACTTGTATCTAGCAGTATCAGAAATAGCAGTAAGTGGAGTCCTAGTCCGGGAAGAACAAGGTATGCAATTTCCAATTTAATATGTTAGCTAGGTGAGGCTGAAACTAGATATCCTCACCTAGAAAAATTAGCACTCGCTTTGCTAAGTGCCTCTACAAAACTGAAACCATATTTTAAGTGCCATCCTATATGTGTTGTGACAACCTACCCTTTACGAAATATAATGCATAACCCAAGCTCTCGGGACGATTGGCCAAATGGGCCGTAGAAATCAGCGTGTACGATATCGAATATCAACCCCGAACAACCGTTAAATCTCAAATTTTGGCAGATTTCGTGCCCGACTTTACGGCGGCCCTAATACCCGAAGTCAAAAGAGAGTTGTTGGTAAAGTCGAGAACGTCTTTGGGAATCTGGACCCTTTTTACGGATGGTGCCTCGAACGTAAGAGGTCCGGACTTGGCATCGTACTGAAGCCACCCACAGGCAATATAGATAGACAATCTATTAGAACTATAAAATTGCCTAACAACGAGGCCGAATATGAGGCCATGATTGCAGGTCTCGAACTGGCCAAAGGCTTGAGGGCGGAGTGATCAAAGCTAAGTGTGACTCCCTCCTTGTAAACCAAGTTAACGGAACGTTCGAAGTCAGATAAGAACGAACGCAAAGGTACCTAGACAAGTTACAAGTAATATTGCATCGGTTAAAAGAATGGACTTTGTAGCACGTGCCTCGAGATCAAAATAGTGAGGCTGATGACCTTTCAAACTTAGGGTCGTCGGTCGAAGACGATGAGATCAACACGAGGGCAGTTGTAAAACTCGTGAGGTCGGTAGTAGAAGAAGGTAACGCCGAAATAAACTCCACAAGCTTAACTTAGGATTGGAGAAATAAATACGTAGAGTATTTGAAGGGCAGGAAACTTCCCTCAGATCTAAAGGAGTCGAGGGCCCTACGCACAAAGGCAACCTGATTCAGCTTGTTCGAGGATGGAACCTTGTTCTGAAGAATGTTCGATGGACCACTAGCGATATGCCTGGGACCGGAAGATACCGAATATGTTCTAAGGGAAGTTCACGAGGGCACTTGCGAAAATCATTTCTGCGCCGAATCATTCGTTCAAAAGGATATCAGAGCCGACTATTACTAGATCGACATGGAAAAGGATGCGGAAGAGTTCGTACGAAAATGTGACAAGTGCCAAAGATATGCTCTGATGATTCACCAACCCGGGGAACTGTTGCACTTGGTCTTATCACCATGGCCATTCATGAAATGGGGAATGGACATCGTCGGTTCTCTTCCATGGGCACCAGGTAAGGCTCAATTTATCTTATTTATGACTGACTATTTTCTTTAAATGGGATGAGGCACAGGCACACGAGAAGGTCAGGGAGAAGGAAGTCATCGACTTCATCTGGGACCACATCATATGTCGGTTCGGGATGCCATCCGAAATTGTATGTGACAGCGGGAAATAGTTTAGCTGCAACAAAATGACAAAGTTTCTCGAAGATCATGAGATCAAAAGGATCTTATCGACACCTTATCACCCTAGTGGGAACGGACAAGCCAAATCAACCAACAAAACCATAATCCAAAACCTTAAGAAAAGGTTGACCGACGCTAAGGGAAAATGGAAGGAGATCCTGCTCGAAGTTTTTTGGGCATATCGCACAACTTCGAAGTCCAGTACCAGGGCAACCCCGTTCTCATTAGTTTATGGCGTCTAAGCTCTAATACCATTCGATGTCGGGGAGTCAAGTATCAGATTCTGATATGCAACAAAGGAATCAAATGACGAGGCCATGAATACGATCCTGGAGCTATTGGATGAAAGGCATGAAGCCACCCTCATTCGATTGGCCGCCCAAAAGCAACAGATCGAGAGGTATTACAATCGAAAGGCCAATCTTTGATACTTCAATGTCGGGGACTTAGTACTAAGGAAGGTAACACTAAACACCCGGAACCAGAACGAAGGGAAATTGGGTCCGAACTGGGAAAGGGCCATACCAGATTCTCGAGGTTACAAAGAAAGGATCCTATAAGCTCGAAATGATGAACGAAGAACAAATACCAAGAAATTGGAACGTAACTCACCTAAAATGATATTACTGCTAAGGTACGACCCCATTTTATTTGTCCCTTGAACCGGTTTTGTCCCATGGGTTTTTTCGACAAGGTTTTTAGCGAGGCAACAGTGGATCGTGCTAACTTAGAAGCAAAGGCCAATCATGAATCGGTGTCGAAGACAACATTAACAGTATCCGAGGTTCCTTTACAATCAACCTCAAATACTGGGGGGCATTACCCTCGGATATCGACTTTTGCGAGGAAATAACTTCGTAATAGAAGGGTCTCAATTGGTAGGATTTGTTGTAAGGGCCAAACGGTCAAATGAACCGTGCCCACTTAGATTGCTCGAGCCCTGGTATAGCTATTTTGCACAAGAATAAAGAGAAGTACTTTCCTTGCAATTATCTTATACTTTAGAAAAATTTCCTTTTTACATACCTTAAAGAATTTCGTTCTTTCGATCTCCTAAGGAAATGAGCTCGAGGGAAGATTATAACCAGAGTTCGGATGATCACTCCTTCACTCGGAGACTGCCGTTTGAAAACAAACTCGAACAGATCGAGCTATTAAACATCGGGGGCGTAAGACCTCTTAGGCAACCCCCGAATTTTAAAAGCCACGGCCATACCCACTCGCGGACTGTTATCTTAGGCAAGCCTGGATAACTCGGGAAAGCAAGCCCACTGGGTGATGCCCGAACTAAAAGGCTACGACCTTATTTTCATGGCTCAAAGACGTCCGAGAACCGTAACAAAATATAGGCATTCAAAAAGAAATTTTTCGTAACTGGTTCTAAAGGCTACCCTCGGCAAAATCTGAGTTACCTACTTTGGGAAAAAGTTCCCGGTAACACTGAACCCCCAAGTTGCCTCAAAACATAATAATGTAAAGGCAGGGTTTGTTCAAACTTTCACAACCTAAATTATTTTATGCTAAGGCATTCCGGCCTTTGTGAATACAAGTAATGAAGCAAAGGAAAAATTTGAAAGCCGAAAGGGAAAGAAAGACTTATATATATTTACCCAATAATCTTTTTACAAAGGCCAGAATGGCCTGATACAAAAACCTACAATGGCCGAAACGGCCTCAAAAAGATGCAAAATAGCAAAAAACAAAAACATATAAAGGCCTAAGTGGCTTGATCTTCATCGGAGGGATCTTCATCACCTTCAGACTCGCTTAGCTCTCAGAATCATCCTCGGGAAAGGCCAGTTTCCGGGCCCTGGCTTCTTCTACTTTGGCATTCTCGATTTCAACCAGTATATCAAAGTTATGAGCATGGGCCCCCCTCGAAGGCTTCCTTTCGATCTTGTCGCCTTGCATGCTCCACCATACTTTTAGCCTGCGCCTGAATCGCCTCGGCGTCAGCCTTGTACTGAGCCACTTTAGCGTCAGCCTCGGTCTTGGCCACAACCACCTCTGATTTGGCCGCCTCGAGTTCCTTGGCTAAATTCTCTTTATCAGAAATAGCCGAGTCCAATTGGTTTGAAGTTCCTCGATTTTCTTGACTTGTAGTGAGATCTTCTCTTTTGCAGCCCGGAGCTGGGTCTCAACCGACTCCAGTTGTGCTTGGGCAGCTTCCTTTTTCGAGGCTAAGATGTCCATACTTTTCTTGAACTCCTTAGCCTCGGCTTGTATCGTATCTACCTATGCCTTGAGCTGCCCGATCTGTTCAAGCCTCTGTCGGACCTGTGGGATCGGATCGTTAGCCACTATGTCCATTTCGTCTTCACTATCGTGAAGTACTCGAATTACTTGCTCGGCCATCTCGGTATGCTCCCTCCCAGCCGTTTCTAACTCGGACTGAAGCTTCTCACTGAGAAGCTTGTAGGTGTCCCTCTTCTCAGTAAGATCCCGAACCTCGACGTTGTGATGAGTTAATTCCTCCCGGTATCGAAGTAAAGTCTCATGGTGCAGCACCGAAGCCTGCAAACATAAATGAAGGTATTATGGTTATTTACAACTTTAAATTTAAAATACATAAGGAGAAAGACACATAAAGTTACCCGATTTAATGCTTGTTGAGCTTCATTGAATAGGCAGGGAGTTTCCACATTGTCCATCACTACCTGATCTTCTTTGGTCACCAAACACCGAAGGTAGCTAGCGAACCCCCACGGGGGCAGAGAAAAGCAGGGCATCCTCCCGGATAGAGAAAATTATTGAACGTCTTCGGTCAGGATCGACACTCGGGGTCGGGAACCGGTCCACTAATTTTGAGCTCGAGGAAGCTCCCGGCGATGGTATTTTCTTTGGCACCAATCTCTAAGCCCATGGACATCCTCTGAGGCAGTAGACTCTAACCCATCTAAAAAGGCGTGGATATCTGTCGCCCCCTGAGGCCCTTCGTAAGAACGACCTTCTAACATACCGCCCTCATGGATCATGGTATCTGAGAGCTGAGGAGATCCGGTAATGTCAATCACCCCGAGTGCATCTTTCAGGGCATTTTTCTCTGCTCGAGGAATATCAGCCCCGGTTTCCCTCTCGACCTCTCTAGCTAGAGGCGGCGTGGCCTTGTCTGCTCGAGGAATATCAGCCCCGGTTTCCCTCTCGACCTCTCTAGCTAGAGGCGGCGTGGCCTTGCCCCCTTCTGGTTCGGGAACACCGGCTAGACTTCCCTCATCGATCTCCTCATGTAGGGACGGTTCGATTTTGGCATCCGCCGGTTTAGAGGGCCCTTGTATCACGACACTTCCCCGCACACGGGCCAACAGCTTAGATTTCTCTTCTTCTTCTTCATCTTTGGACTCGTCCCTTAACCGGTGGACTGCATCCGATGATAGAGAGCGTCGGTGCTTCCCTTAGGCTTGTGTGGCCTCTTCTTTGGTTTTTTCTTTTCGAGTTCGGGGAACTCAGGGCCCTTTTTCTTTTCTTTTCATCACCCTACCTCAGAGCAGGGGACTCGAGAGGCACATCCTTATCACCGGATGGAGGCCTCATAGTAACATATTTGGGGAGATCTACAAAAGAAAACGGAACCGATAAGAATTCAACAACGCAAGGAGGAAATAAAACATTATCGCATCAGAAAAGAAAACTTACCATGTTTACGGGGCCTCGCACCGACCCTTCGACAATTTGCGCCATGCTCGCTCAGAATATGGCCTCTGTGACACCAGGCCCTCGATCCACACTTTGAGTTCAGGAACTGCATTCGGCATCTGAGACACAGCTGCACCACAAAAACACCAATAAGAAGGAAGAAAAGGGAAGAAACAATAAATAAGGTCTTTAAGGGAAAGTTATACTTACGCTTCATATTCCATTTCTCGGGAAATGGCATATCCTCGGCAGGGATCAAGTTCGAGGTCCTCACTCGAACGAATCGGCCCATCCAGCCTCGGTCCCGATCCTTATCTATACTCGAGAACGGGTCCCTGGTAGCCCGGCGAGCAAGTTTGATTAATCCCTCTCGATATAATCAGGGACTGTACAGGCGCATAAGATGATCGAGGGTAAAGGCACATCCCTCGATTTTGTTTACGAAAAAACGAAGAAGAATCACTATCCTCCAGAAAGAGGGGTGAACCTGACCGAGGGTCAATTCGTACCTTTTGTAGAAGGTAGTGACGATTAGGTCCAAGGGACCTAACGTGAAGGGGTAAGTGCAAACACTTAAAAAATCCTCCACATGGGTAGTGATTGATTCCTCAGGCGAGGGCACCACCACGTGTTTATCGGTCCAGTTACAATCCTCTTTGACCTTTGGGAGGAGATCGTTGGTGATATAACATATATATCTTGAGACCGGCTCACATCGACCCAGCACCGAGGAAGTCTTTTCGATCTTGAAATCAGCACTGATCGGGCATCCTCCTGGAACGAACTCTTCAGAGGGTGGCTTCGCTGCAGTCCGATTGCCGGCGGGCCATTATGAAGAGGCTTTTTCTTTCTGTGGAACAATGTTAGAAGTTTTCACCATTTATAACAAAGATGAAGAAAAGGAGAAGATTGCAAAAGGTTCTAGAAATCTGGGCACAAAATTTGGAGAGTGAAGAGATTCTTAAAGAACAAGAGTAGAAGAAGCTTTTTTGAACATAAAGTTTGAATGAATGAGGGTTGAGGTATTTATAGTTTGCTAATGACGGTTCAAAACCAGTGGTGGCCGAACAACACCGACACACATTTAATGCCTTGGATACTGGACCGACGGGACGTTTCAGTGACCTGTTGTCGCTTATGTCATGATCTATCGGAGCGAGGTTCTGAAATTCATATCGTTTCTCGTCATCTTCTCTTCGAAAAACGAGGGGACTATCTGAATACGGTTGAAACCGGGTTCGTCCATTGTTTGACCAATCGAGGCTGAAACATGGCAGGTCAAAGCTCGATCTCGGGTTATATCGAACCAAGGCGCAAAGTTAGATCGTCGAGCTCGTGACACAAAGACCGAGAAAGATTGAGACCGAGCAAGATCGAGACCGAACAAGATCGAGACTGAGCAAGATCAAGGAAAACTTACCGAGACAAATAACAGAAAGCCAAAATATCCATAATCGGTCGAGGATAACGGCGGAAATCTCGGCATGTATCAAGAAGAGGCCGATTAATTAGCAAATTATGAGATTTTTTACCTTTTATAGAATTCTACCAAAAGTAGAACATGCCCACTATATAAAGGAGAGTTCTGATCATTTGTAGGACACATTATAACACGCAAAAATAAAGCAATATACTGATCATTTCTAGTTCTTATCATCTTGTTGTTCAGTTCTAACACTAGTTGAGCCATTTCTCGGCTCGAGGGTGATCAAACTCAGAAGCTAAGGCTATTTAATTTTGTGGTTTGCATTTATTTTATTATCATTAGTTTCAATATTAATCCGTCTTCTTAATTTATATCAAGTTATATCACATATCCTTAAAACCGCATATAAATTCAATTGTTATCCAATTTTAAGGGTAAACAAAGTGCTACACTTTCACCATGATAAATAATAGTCCATCTGTTCCATTTCTCTTCCATTTCTCGTATACTTATTTTTCAACCTTCTCATGTGCTGCTTATAATGTGTACTTCATATAATTTTGCAACTTCAAATATAGATAGAGTGATCTTCTTCAATCTACGAGTTCGAAGAGTAGTATTTTACTTTTTTAATTATCTTTATTTTTTTATTTATTAAACATAATTTTATATTTTAAATTTATTTCTATTCATTAATGTAAATAATTAATAATAACAAATTACCTTCTAAACTCATATCTATCTTTTGTTATTTAAAAAATGCAAAAAATCAGAAATTTCATACTATATTCATATGAGTCGATAAAAAGTTAAATTCTTAAGAAGTTAACTAGTTAAAATATAGTCAGTGTATCGATTATTCTTTACTATATTAGTTATCAACTTATAATTATTTAATACTTTTATTTATAAAAAATATGCAATTTAAATACCTAATTGTAGATAAAATATATATATATATATATATATATATATATATATATATATATATTAAAGTTTAATTTTTTGTAGTTACTAGTTTTATTTTCTAATCATTAGTATATTATTATAAAAAAAATGCTTTCTAAGCTCAGTCTAACTTTCTTATATTCACATGAAAGTATAAATATTTATTTTATACCTCTAAGTTAATTAATTTTTTATATTTATTATTTACACATATGTTTGTCATACAATAAAACTTATCCACATAGTAATTTTTTTTTTTAATTTAACTATGTAATTACACTTGTTCAATCAAACATGAGACAACAACAATATCAACATACCCGATATTATCCTACACTGTGGTGTCTGGGGAAGGTAGTGTGTACGCAGACCTTAGCTCTACCGTGTGAGGATAGAGAGGTTGTTTCCAATAGACTTACGGCTTCATAAGCACCACATTAATAAAAGATACTGGGTCATTCATAGCATTATTATACCTTCCCTATTCATTGCGGGTTGGTTATTTGTCAGCACTTTGACTTTGACTGTGAAAAGCAGAAAATAGGCACACAGTAGTTTAGAGTAGAAGGAGTGAAAGCCATATAGACTTGAAGAGATAATACCAAAAGAACATGAGGGTGCAAATTATAGCATAATTACTTTGTGGTGAACAAATAAGTTATTATAATTAATACACTATATAATTATCAGGGATCCCAATAATTACACTGTCAAATAATTATATTATCAAATAATTGCACATGACTTTTCAAACAGGCCGTTATATTCAAATTTCAAACATGATCCAAACAAAATTTGAGGTATGTCATAATGGATAATAGGATGACAGTGAAGTAATAAATGTCTTCACAACCGAGTATTTTTGTATTATTTCACTGTGCTTATTCATTTTGTTCCCGTAAATTGATATTCAAATCTTGAATAGGATCCAAAGTTTTACTTGAGTGCGTGTTATTGGCATGTAATCGATGAAATTAACTTCTACTGATCTATTTTCTTATTTTAGTATACAAAATAAGTTAGTTTGAAAAAACCAGCCGCGTAGTGTCAGAGTCGAGCCTAATGAGATTTATACAGTATTGAATGGAGCCCGAGCCGAATCCAATTTAACTTTATTACTCTTCCGTTCACAAATTTGATGCATTTCGAATTTGTAGAGTCAAACGATTTTTTTATATGCCTTTAAAATATTTTAAATTATTAATTATTGTGATTTATAATTTTTAAAAATTCTATATCCGAATTCATGGGCAAATTTAAAATTTTTTAACTCACGAAATTCAAAATACATCAAATAAATTGGAATACAGGGAGTATAATTTAACCGAGCCCGAGTCCAGTCTGTATAGGCTCCTCGGTTGTTTTCCCATATATACTAGGCAATATTTTTAGGGGTTCTTTTTTTTTTTTGTTGGTAAATAAGTTTTCTATTTATCTGAATGCTCTGTACAAGTATGTCTTCATCCTAAAGTTGGACATGTAGCCCCAACTTTAGTGTGCATCTCTAGTCTCCTCTACTAACTCTAACCTTCAGAAATCTCAATACTTAGTATCCTGTATCTTATTACACCCGGTTAGACCTTCTCCTTATTGCTTCATGGATAGAAGTTTAGGATGGCCATCTGCTTTGCTAGTCTTGGTACTTTGCTTCCTCTGCAGTGTATATCTTGTATAATCATCTTCAAAATCACCTCCTCTGATCTACTCTTGTTCTGGAATAGTTTTAGGTTCATTTCCTGCAAGATATAGTAAATGCTTACCCAACTAACGTCATTCTATATATTTCAGCTTTCCCACATTTCCCTCGTGCATTAATTATTGCCCATGTTATCTCCTCAATTCAGCCCATTGCAGCTCTGCTTACATCCTGCCATGTGAGTAGTTTTTGCTAGATTCTGGTTGTTATATTGCATTCAAAGAATAAGTGTTGCATGATTTCCTGTTCTTATTCACATAGAATGCATAACGGGCTACTTTGCATCCCCCATTTGATGAGCCTATCTTTGGTACATAATCTATTCTGTGCAGCCATATATAAAATGAAGGACCACCTTTGACTACTTTGATTATTACATCTCTGGAATACTACTAACTAAATTATTAGTTAAATTTAAAATTTAAAGTTTGAATGTTTTTAATTAAATATGTAATGTAAAACAATTTTTTAAAATAAGGTTTAATAAATAAACAATAAGATAAAAATGTTTTCCTAAACTTAGTAATATAATTAATGATTTACTCCTTCCGATCTATAATAAGTGATTTTTTGGCCCTTTTTTTTGTGGTCCAAAATAAGTGATTTTTTCAGATTTCAAGAATAAATTAATTTTTTTTCCCTACATTGCCCTTGGAGTAAATAATGTTGCAGTATGTGTGAGGAGTGTTTATGTGAAGAGATAGTAAAGGTTAATATGGTCAATTTCATTGCTGATTAATGTTAAAAGTTGAATTTTTTAGTATGTATGAAAACAACCAAAAATTACTTATTCTGGATTGGAGGGAGTATTTATTAGATGCAAGAAAATATAAAGATTATTGCTTTAAAGTCCCAAGGATGGTCCTTGTCTAGATTTTAGGAAACTTTCAAATGAAATAGTCAAGAGTTTTCTTTAAAACTAGCCGTTATAAATGGTGTATATAATGGCTGGCTACAGCTCCCAAGACCCAACAACGGTCTCCTAACACTGATTGACCTATCCACCTCCGTTTTTATTACTCTCTCGAAACTGAAATCACGTGAGTGGCTAAGTGCCACGCTAAGCAATGAGAATTCCAACATAATTTAAAGGTAAAATATTAAAACCAGAAGACTATTAAACGATAATGGCAGTGAAGTTTGAATGGCGTGCATGGGCGGGAACACAACCCTTAAACCACGCTTTTGATGGTGTGGTATTTAATTTTTCGCGTGTACAGATTATAGAAGGATATGGTTCTTTTATGTGTTCCTTATACTACAATTTTGGAATAATAAATGTAAAAAGTAAAGAACACAAGTATTTTTATGTGAAAAATACCCGGCTCAAAAGGTGAAAAAATTACGACCTACTACTCAGTAGGATTTTCCCCAACACTTCACTAAATCACTGAGCCAAAATAACATTCAAAAATTCTTTGTAAACCTAAGGATTACCTCTAACCCTTTATGGCAACCAACCTCTAGCTGTTGCGACAATTTTAAGTTAACTCTAACTTAAATACAACACTCAGAGTACCTAGTACAATTGCTTCTTGATAAAGCTGAAAGGTAAACTTGAAATGCCTACTACAATGAAACTAGAATAAAAGACAGACACTTGGAACTGGTTCTTCTATCCGGTTCATGTAGCTTCAGGTTTGCACACATGAATCACACACGAATTGCTTGCAAAATGCCTTGCCATTTTGCTCTCAACTCACATTTAACTTCAGCATTTGTGCGTTACCTGCTGATCTCGTCCAAGTCACACCTCTATTTGAGGTTATGAAACTGTCGATGCAATAGTAATACTCAACAAGGAGTCGGGGTCGATTTTCTATTGGGAGCTATGAATGTGACGTAGGAGTATATATTATAGTGAATGAGCTCGAATTATCTCAAATTGCACTTTTACAAAATTGGGTTGTTTCTAAGTCTAAGTTAAACTAAGATTATCAACTAAGAATTGATACCAGGAAATTATTTTTGTTATTTTTTAAATGATATAAAAGGCCTAGGGCTATGACCTTCACCTAGGTGTTTGCCTAACGGGTTGTAAACGTTAAAGCTTGTTTTATTGGTCGGGGTGTATTATAGCTATCACACTCGAGCACCCACTCACTACCTCTCGGTCAGAGAGTGTTTTTTTCTCCTAATTTGGCTTTCTCAAGTCCAAATGGGTATTGAACAAAATGGTTGATAAAAAGCTAAAGTCGGGTTTTACTATCTCTAGATTCAGCCCTTTAATTGGGACTATCTATCTCTTGAGTTACCCCAATTTCTTGTTAGCCAAGTTTTCCTAGACTAAATCTCTCTTTCTCAAGTAGATACCAAGTCAAAATAGGCATGAACTAATGTTTGCAACCATTAATTCTGCAATTAAAAGCAAGAACAAGGCTAAATAATAAACATCCAATCATAAACAAGCAATAAATCAAACACTCATTAAGTTTACACTCTAGGGCTGGGTCACAACCCTAGTGACAATCTAGCTACTCATGCTTTAAACATAAGAAATAGAAGAAGAAATGAAAATTAAACCCATATTGATAATTAAAATAATGAAATCTATGTTCAAAAAGCTCAAAACGGCAAATACTACTAAAGAGGGTAAAGAAAAACGTCTACTGTGGCTGCTGATGTCAAAACTTGACCTAAAAAAGTGAAACTCTTCTATTTATACAGAGCTAGAATTTTTGGACAAAATTGCCCTTTCGGAGGTTCTGTGGCAACACAATTCCATGTGCGGTCCGCACTTTGCTTCAGCCTGATAGGATTGGAATCTTGCGACCGCACAATTCTGAACCTCGGCCACATCTCTCTCTTTCTGCGGTCTGCACTTTCTGAGTGCGGCCGCACATGGCTCTTTTGCGGACGCACGAATGTAATTGCGGCCGCGTAGCTGATCTTCTGCGGCCGCACAATAATTGTGTGGTTCGCACTTCCGTTAAACTTGATATGCATGTTCTCTGAACGTTAGCTCTTAACTAGCTTCTGCGGCCGCACTTCTCACAGATCTCTGATAAGTTCTTCTACACAATCTGCGGCCGCAGATGATATTCTGCGGTCCGCACTATAAGCTCTTGTGTTTTTGTTCTTGAGTTCAGATCACTCCTTCTTGAGTTGGACTTCATCTTGGAGGCTCATTTTTCAATACTCCTGCAATTAAGCATATCTCATTAGTTTTTGGGAACAGAATTAAACGCTTTTGGACTAAAACGCAAGCTAAGAGGCGCTAATAAGTAGTCAAAATTCCCACTTATCAACTCCCCCAAACATAAGCTTTTGCTTGTCCTCAAGCATAAGGTAATTCCCACCTCCACAAGTTAAGAGCTATTCCAGATAATCAAAGATGCATCAATCACACATCAATTGGGACCAACAATTACCCACAACACTTATAAATTATCAACAAGGCAATGATTTGAACTTTTAAGCACAAATAGTTCTAATGTGAGACTTGGGCATCAAGAGTTGACTTTATTTATCAAGGAAGCTCGCTCTTTCATGTAGGTCATTGTGGATCCCAAACTCTTCCTCCTCTACTCTCCGTTAGCATATCTCGCTTAAGAATGTAGCATTCAATCCAAAGATTAGTGAGCTGTTCACTCATCTCTCTCAAAAGAATATCGCAAGCACGGCTCTAAGTACCATAGGCTTGCCCCTCATGTATGTAGATCACCACTAATGTAAGTTCACTCGGCTTGAAATAACGTAGGGCTTTTTCAGAATGCAATGAAGGCTTTTAGGCTAAGGTTGGATATGTTGTAATAGAACCGGTTCATCTTTCCTTAAACACTCCATTTTCTCTTATCGGCTCATGTTTTGCCAACACTTGAGGAATTTTATTTTCCTTAGAGGAACTAGAGAGACTTGACATCACTCTTTCTTGGTCATGATATTCATTTTCTCCTTCTTTGTTTTCTCCATGCTTTGCATCGTTACGTTTCTTTGAATCCCTTCAACTCTTTTTCACTTTCTTTTTGCATTTTTCTTTTTGTTCTTTATTTCTTTTTCTTGCCTTCCCTTTTCTTCATTTCTTTTCTCTTTTTTATGCTTTGATACCTATTTCAAACTCCTCGTCTCTCCCCCAAACTTATGTTTTTAGCCAATTGCTTCACGAGAGTGATAAGGAAAGCTCGAGTGCCAAGAGAGGGTTACAACAAAACGGGTAAAGGCTTGTAACATGGTTATCAAATGAGAAAGGTTTTAGGCTCAAATGGGTTGACTAGGGATAGCAACATTGGTGGGACATGGAAAATTTCAAGCGGGTCAAATAGAGCCTACAATCACTTCTCAGTCCAAGCAAAACTTAAAATTTTGCCTAGAAACACATTCGGGGATAGTTCTAGACTATTTGCACGGGTACTTGGACTTACAACAAAAGATCTCACCTCTCACACAACTGGATTGTTAAAAAGGATAGAGTCGAGGGCCCACAACGACCATATTCAAGATCGAAAATTATTACTCGATGATTGCTTAAGTCAACACAAGAGTCAGAAGGTCACTAACTAGAGCTATTTCATTCCCAGAACTTGTTTTTAATCATAAGCACATAATTAAGTGTATTGGTACCAAGTGAAGCATGTTTGACTCTTCGAGTCTGACTCATCTAGGTCTTTTTATTTATTATTACTACTATTCTTACCTAAACACCAAAAACGAACTCAATCCCTTAATAAGGTTGTCACGCCATCTATCGTTAGGAAGAGTCACCCCATTCACACAAAAACTACCTATGGAAAGAACCGTGGCATTAAGAAAATCAAAGGCTTATTGACCACTTAAACATAAAAAGAAACTACTAGATTAAAAAGAAGCTATTAGATTAAACAAGAAGCTACTGAATTAAACATTGACTAATAAGAAAACTAAATACAGAAGCTACAAAGCAAGCTACTGAAAGCATAAATGAATATACATAATGAGAGAGGAAAAGAGAAAATATATACATCAAGAGAGGGAGAGAGAGAGAGAGAGAGAGAGAGAGAGAGAGAGAGAGAGAGGGAGAGAAGAATATATACATATTGAAAAGAAAGAGGAAAATGTTATCAGTTATTACAAACCAAATGTCAAATCATCCAAATATCAAATAAACTCCACCCCCCGTATAAAAATAAGCATTGTCCCCAATGCTTAACAAAATAAGAATAAGGAAGGGTAAGAGTAAAGAGGACTCCCTATGTGGCCTTTGACATCTCTATGTCCATACCAACGTCACCGCCCTCAGCCTCCTCTGACTGGATCTCATCATCCTCGACTCTGGGAGTAGCTGTGTTGGTGAACATCGGTCGCACCACCTCAGCAGTGTCGACAGCCAGGTCTGGCTCTTCAGACTGGCCAGGTGGGGCCACTGGTGCTGATGGTGCTGCTGGTTCTGTCTCCATCAGCATATCAAATGGAAGGTCCCCAGCAGCTGCTATCTTGGTCACCTCTCTCCTCAGTCTGTCTACTGATTTCTTGGATGCCTGGGATTTCTTCATCTTCATTACCTGCTTCCCAAGCTCCTCAATCACTGCTCCATGAGCTACTAAATGTTCATGATGGTTTGTTGGTTCTCCAAAATCTTCTTCAATGTATCCTCCACTGTCAGAGGAATCTGGTGTGCTGGGGTAGATGTCTTGGTTGCAAAAGCACTGGATATGTCGGACAGCTTTGCAGTAGCTGTCTACATCCAGTTGTTGATGCTCGCCAGTGTTTGGGAGACTCGCAGCGTAGATAGTGGATGAGCGGATAAGGCACCGGCCTCAAAGTCGAGGTGTAGGGAACTGATGCTGAAGGCCCTGAAGAAGGAGGTGGAGGCATGGCAGCTGCACTGGTAAAAGGCACTGCTGAAGTGGAAGGCATGTCTGCTGACTCTGCAGCTACCACCGAAGGCTCATCAGACTGGCCTTCAGTAGTAGTCGGCTGACTCTTATTCTTCGGGTTCCTCGGGTCCTTCAGAGAATACCAAGTGAAAGGCTTCTTTGCCCGAACCTTTGTGTCAAAATTCTTTGGCTCCACCCCCGCATCCTTAAGGTACTCCATGATAATGTTGGTTACGGGTAGGAGCTATCACCTTGCCTGCCAACCAAAGACATGTTGGCCGACATCACGGAACCCACATTGATTGGGTACCCGGCTATGATAGAGGCGACTAGCACTGCCCACGAGATTGGGAGATTTGTTTCATTTTGGCACGGGTCTAGTCTGCTACACACAAACGTCTGCCATCCCTTTACCTCAAAATTTAGGGTGTTCCGCTGAATAGGAACCCCTGCTGTGATCCATACTGGAGGTGGCCCATGAGCTGTAAGAATCTCAGCTAGCCATGGGCGAGCTGCATCTCCCAGTGCTAACTTCTCCAGGTATTGCGCAGGCTCCACATCCTCGAACCTTAAATATGCGTTCAGGGTGTTCTGATCAAATCTCACCTTTAAGTTTCTCACTTTTGTCACTTTGGTCCCCTTCTTTATATGCGCCACATTGGCGTAAAATTCCCGGACCAGGTACTCTTTGGCATCTACCACACTTTAAGTGAACCATGTCCACCCCTTCCACTCCCGAAATTGTCTCGACATTGCCGTGTTGTATTTATCAAGGTCTTTCAACAAGAACTGATGCTCAAGAGTGAGCGATCTAGACGGCCACCACTCTCGAAAACTATTGAATGTAGTTAGACTGACGAACCAATCTTCCCAAATTTCTTTCTTCTTCGACCTCTCAAGGCCGGCAAATCTAGTATCACCCCCTTAGCCATCATCCGGGATATCATCCACGTTTACTGTGGTAGCTGGTCCGTCTGAGGCATGAGTAGATGAGGGCTCCAAGGACTGACTGTCAACTTCCAAACCCTCGGAAATTCTCTCTGAGGTGGAAGGTTCATCTCGAGTTAAAATCTCCCCTGAAGCTGCTGTGGCTGTGATTAAACAGCAGGCTGCTCTTGCATAAAATAGCCTTTCGATGCTTCCCTAGCCGGGATATAAGAACTTGATTCAGCGGGCTCTATAGCGCTACCTTGCCTGGCTGTCGCCTTTTTGGATATAGCTCTTTGTGAGGCGAGTGGTAAGGTACTCTTGCCTCGGCCTCGGGAGGGTTCACCCCTCCCCTTTGATGTATCACCACGACCACGTGATCTAACCATTTTCTGCAGAAAATAGCAGCAGGAGTCAGTTCTATTTCAAGTGCAGATAAGCAGAAAGTTGCAAAACAAAACATGTTGTAGAGTGGGGAAATGTGGTCCGCACAATTGCAAGTGCGGCTGCAGGTTGGGTTGTGCGGACCACACAATTTGAAAGTGCGGCCGCAGTGATGAAACTGCAGTCCGTAAAATTTTTAGTGCGATCGCACATCTGAAGTGCGGTCCGCACATTTTTGAGAGCGGCCGCACAGTGGGTACATTAAAAATGGCAACTTTCTGAAGACAGAGAATGCCCTGATTTGCGGCCGCACACTATTCTGCGGACGCGGTTGAATTTCTGCGGACTGCACAATTTTAAGTGCGTTCCGCACAATCTTGCCAAACCAAATGCCCTAACCTATAGTTCTGCGGACCGCACATTTCAAAATTTAAATCGGGCAGAGTTCTTTAGGGTTTGATTTTATGCACAAACTGAACATGGTAGTAGCAATTAAGCATGATAAACAAATACCCATCCCCCCTAATAGCAACTAAGAGTCCAACACATTTTAAACCCCACATTGATATGAAATTGACAAATGGTCTAAAATAACTAATAAATTATAAACTAACTAAGAAAATTGAAGAATTCTAGAAATGTTTAACATACCATTGATGAAGTGGTGTTAAGTAATGATCACATATGCTTAATTGGGTGGTAGATGCTTGAATCAGTTGTGTGCAAGATTTTAGCCTTGGTTCTAATTTCTCAGAGATTGGAAAGTTTCAACAGTAGCCTTAGGGCTACAATTTATACTATACGGGATTGGCTAAGGGTTCAAGAGACGAGTGCGGCCGCACAATTCCTTCTGCGTCCGCACTCTGTTGCCTGTTGTTCAATTTCCGTCTGTTGATTTGCGGTCCACAGAATTATCTGTGCAACTGCAGATTCTGGTACGGACCACAGATTTCCTTGTGCGGCCGCGCTTTGGCTATTTCTCTGACAAGGAAACTTCAGAGAGTTTGCATTTTTCCCATCTCAAGTTATGCGGCCGCAATTACCTTCTGCTTTAGTGTTCAAAATTGTGCGTCTGCACAGTTTATGTGCTGTCCGCACTCTTTTCATACTTAGCCAATTTTTCTGAGCACAGTTCCTGTATAGCGCACTCATTCCTGCAACACACTTTAAAACCAGTTAGCACAAAATAAGACCTATCTAAAGAAGAAGAAAAAGAGAAAGAAAAAGAAACAAGGGTTGCCTCCCGAAGAGCCTGATTTAACGTCGCGGCGCGACGTAGATTACCATCACTTGAAATGAATTACCGCCACGACGTGGCCATCACCAAATTTTCCCAGATAATGCTTCACCCGGTGACCATTGACTCTAAACACCTTATCATTCTTATTCTTCAAGTCCAATGCACCATAAGGTATCACACCCACAACCTCAAATGGGCCACTCCATTTAGATTTTAACTTTTTGGGAAACATTCGTAATCGAGAAATGAACAACAACACAAGATCACCTTCTTTAAACTCTTTGTTCCGAATGTACTTGTCATGGAGGTATTTCATCTTCTCTTTGTATGAGGACAAACTTGTGTATTGCATGGTACCGGAACTCATCCAACTTATTCAAATGTGCCACCATTAAGTTGGCGGCCACATCCCACTCAAGATTCAACTTCTTTAAAGCCCACATGGCTTTCTGCTCATGTTCCACCGGAAGATGACAAGCTTTTTCGAACACCAACCGGTATGGAGACATTCCAATAGGTGTTTTGTAAGCCGTCCTATAAGCCCATAAAGCATAATCAAGTTTCTTGGACCAATCCGTCCGGTTAGCATTCACTGTTTTGGACAAGATACTCTTTATCTTCCGGTTAGAGACTTTTACTTGATTGCTTGCTTGTGGATGATAGGGAGTCGTGACTTTATGAGTGACACCATACTTGGTGAGTAAGTTATCGAAAGCTTTGTTGCAAAAGACCCCCATCGCTTATGATAGCCTGCGGAGTACCAAATCTTGTGAAGATATAATTCTTCAAAAATGCCACAACACTTCATGTTTCATTGTTGGGTAAAGCAACAGCCTCAACCCATTTTGGAGACATAATAACCTGCGACCAAGATGTAGGTGTTTCCACAAGAACTCACAAAAGGACCCATGAAGTCAACACCCTACACATCAAAAATATCAATCTCCAAAATGGTGGTGAGGGGAATTTTCTTGAGATGCCATCAGCCCTTTGACATTCATCACAACGCTTGACTAGATCACTTGCATCCTTGTAAAGAGTGGGCCAAAAGAAACCGCAACTTAGCAATTTGGCCGCTATTTTTGCTCCACATGGTGGCCACCATACCGCGAAGAATGACAAGCCCCAAGAATTTCAACTTGTTTCTCTGTACACATTTTCTAATAACTCCATCCGTACAAATCCGGAAAAGGTATGGTTCACCCCAATAATAGTCTTGACAATCCCGTTTGATCTTCTTCCTTTGGTTTGAAGAGAACTCATCCGGTATGATACCACTCACAAGAAAATTTGCTAGATCCGCGAACCATGGCACCTTTTTTATTTGAAATAGCCAAGAGTTGCTCATCGGGGAAGGAGTCATTGATTTCAAGGCCATCCTGCAGCCTCCCCTCCTCCTCCAAATGAGACAAGTGGTCTACCACTTGGTTTTCAGTTCCTTTTCGATCTTGGATGTCTATATCAAACTCTTGCAATAGAAGTACCCATCTCACGAACTGGGCTTTGGAATCTTTCTTGCTCATAAGATAACGAAGAGCCGCATGATCCGTATGGACAATTACTTTTGCACCCATCATGTATGGGCGGAACTTCTCAATAGCAAACACAATGGCAAGAAGCTCTTTCTCCATAACGGTGTAGTTGACTTGGGCACTTCATGGTCTTACTTGCATAATAGGCCGGATGAAAAATCTTGTTGATGTGTTGCCCCTAAACAACCCCTACCGCTGCATCACTTGCATCGCACATGAGCTCAAAAGAAATACTTCAATTCGGACCGGTGATAATGGGAGTAGTAGTCAACTTGAGGTTTAGCAATTCAAAGCCTCTCATGCAATCATCATTGAGATGGAACTTAACATCTTTCTGCAGAAGCTTGCACAACGCGTTCACTACTTTAGAGAAATCCTTGATGAAATACCAGTAAAATCCCGCATGGCCTAAGAAACTCCGCACGCCTTTCATTGAAGTTGGAGGTGGAAGTTTAGAAATTACCTCAATCTTTGCCTTGTTGACTTAAATGCCATTCTTTGAGATCTTGTGGCCAAGGACAATGCCTTCCTCAACCATGAAATGGCATTTCTCCCAATTGAGCACCAAGTTTGTTTCTTCACATCTTGCCAACACTTTATCCAAGTTTGCTAGACAATCATCAAAAGAATTCCCAACCACCGAGAAGTCATCCATGAAGACTTCAAGTTAATCCTCCACCATGTCCGTGAAGATCGCCATCATACACCTTTGAAAAGTCGCCGCTGCATTGCACAACCCGAATGGCATCCGCGAGAAAGCGAAAGTACCATAAGGACATTGGAAAGTAGTTTTCTCTTGATCCTCTGGAGCAATAAGAATTTGATTGTATCCCGAATACCCATCAAGGAAATAATAGAAAGCACGGCCGGACAATCTATCATGCATTTGATATAGGAAGGGAAGTGGAAAATGGTCCTTCCTTGTGACTTTGTTGAGCTTACGGTAGTCCATACACACACTCCATCCGGTCACCGTTCTTGTAGAAATCAACTCATTCTTATCCTTGGTGACCATCTTCATGGCCCCTTTTTTTGGGACATATTGAACCGGAGAAGTCCACGAACTATCGGAAATGGGGTAAACAACCCTGACATCCAATCTGCAGGGCAATTTGCAGGGCTCATAAGTGTACGACCCCATCCCTTGCAAAGAGTTCACACATTCTACGAACCCCTCCATCTTTTCATCATCAAAGTTGAGCAAGACGACCTCCAATGTATCATCAACCTTCATCACAGCACTTGTTTCATCCACAATCACATTGGTCACCAAGTCCACGAACGAGCACACCTCATTGCTATTGGGTTGCCTCATAGATTTACACACATGGAAAACCACTTTTTCATCACCAACCCGGAAAGTAAGTTCTCCATCTTCAACATCAACTATAGCCTTCCTCGTAGCAAGGAAAGGTCTACCAAGAATAATCGAAACCTCATAATCAGCTTCACCATAAAGAATGACAAAATTCGCCAGAAGAATGAATTTATCAACACGAGCCAATACATCCTCAATCACTCCTAGTGGTCTCTTCATGGTACGATCGGCCATTTGTAATCTCATAGATGTGGGTCTTGGTTTCCCAATTCCCAAAGTCTTAAAGACCTAATAGGGCATCAAGTTGATACTCGCCCCAAGATCACAAAGAGCTTTAGCAAACTCGGCACTTCCAATGGTACAAAAGGGATTGTGAAAGCACCGGGATCTTCTAATTTGGGAGCCATGGAATGTAAAATTGCACTCACTTGATAAGTCATTTTTATAGTTTCACAATTCAACGACCGCTTCTTTGTCACCAAATCTTTCATAAACTTTGCATAACCAGGCATTTTCCCCAAAGCTTCAACTAATGGCACATTGATTGATAGACTCTTCATCATGTAAATGAACTTTTTGAATTGATTCTCGCCATTTTTCTTGGCAAGCCTTTGAGGATATGGAGGAGGAGGCCTAGGCATTGGTGCCTTAGCCTTTTGCACTACCGGTTCCGATATGTCAACTATGTGCTTCCTAGACGGGTTCACTTCCTCTTGAGTCTCTTCCACATTGTCATCACTATCAATCCGCACTTCATAATTTGCTTGCACCACATTGGTCGGGGTCTCATCTTCTTGTACCACTAGCTCATCATCCACAAGTTTCCTTTGACTTGAGGTGGGTGCATCCCCACCTTTTCCACTCCTTGTAGTAACGGTCATGGCATGTCCCGTGTTGTTCCTACCCTTTGGGTTCACCACCGTATCACTTGGTAGTGCCCCCTTAGGATGATTGTTTAGAGCTTGAGACATTCGCCCCATTTGAACTTTCAGGTTGCGAATTGATATGTTGTGTGAGGCTAGTTGAGCATCATAGTCTGCATTCTTCTCCATCATTTGTTTGGACATGCTCTCAATTCGTTACATCTCATTGTTGGAAGAACTTGAACCATGGGAAGGATAAGGAGGCGGGTTGCTCGGTTGTTGATACATCAGTGGCCTTTGAAAGCCCGACCCCTGTTTGCCTTAATTATTGTTCCATCCCCCTTGGTTTTTGCCTCCCCAATATCCTTGATTGTTGCCAATCGAATTGCCTTGGTTATTTTCACCATTCCAATTCCCTTGATTGTTACCACCATTCCAATAACCTTGGTTATTAGAATTCCAATTACCTTGATTACCTTGAGGTCGCCATTATTGTTGATTCAGGCCTTAAGAGTTGTTTCTTTACCCTTGAAAGTTGTTCACATATTGCACTTCCTCCTTTTGTTCATTTTAAGATTCATCTTGATCAAACCCATTATCTCCTTGCACATAATTCTCCACAAGGGTTTGCGCTTGTGGACCCTTTGGCCTTCTCTTGTTCACCATCATACTAACTCCCTCCATGGCATTGACTTGCTTAGGACTTAGCATTTGTTGAAGTTGAGCCTTGGCTAATTGATTCATTATGGTGGTCAACTCGGCAATGGCTTGCCCATGATCATGCAATTCTTTATGTAGGTGAATCACGTTCAGATCACCTTGAGGAACATTTTCTCTACTTTGCCATGCCGATGAAGTATCTGCCATTTCATCTAGTATCTCACAAGCTTATGCATTCAATGTTGTCATGAAATTTCTACCGGCAAGTTGGTTGACCACACATTGATTGGTAGTATTGTTCCCCCGATAGAACGTTTGTTGCATCATAACCTCCGTCATGTCATTATTGGGGAACTCTTTGACCATTGTTCAGTACCTCTCCCATATGTAATGCAATGGCTCACTGGGCTCTTGTTTGAATGCTAAAATCTCATCTCTAAGAGAAGCCATATGCCTGGGAGAAAAGAACTTGGAAATAAATTTCTCCGCCAATTCATCCCATGTGTGGATGGAATGGTTTGGCAATCTCTCTAACCAATCCAAGGCTTTCCCCCGTAGAGAGGAAGGAAATATCCTCAACCTTAAAGCATCATCGGAGATGTTTGTCTTTTTACTCCCCCAACAAGTGTCCACAAACCCTTTCAAGTGTTTGTATGCATTTTGACTCGGAGCCCCGGTGAAGAATCCCCGTTGCTCTAGCAATATGAGCATTACATTCGTGATATGAAGGTTTCCCGCCCTAATGCGAGGCGAGACTATGGAATTTGCATACCCTTCATTCGGTAACACCTGGTGTGGAGCCGCTCTTGGTGAGGTGGGGGTGGAACCGGGACGTTGTCTTGGGGCGGTCGGCCCCTTCTATTTGCTTGAGGTTCAAGAGGAACCTCTTCATCTTGGTCATCTTCCACGTCCACATCCCCCAAAGGCATGTTTCCGAGTTGATGATTATTGAGGGCCATTGTCGCACCTACAATTGATTCACAAAAACCAGTAACATGGAAGGAAAAGAAGACAATTCACACACAAAACTAAATATATTGCTAAATCCATTTTTAGCTCCCCGACAACGGCGCCAAAAATTGATCTCATCCAAGTCACACCTCTATTTGAGGTTACAAAACGGTCGATGCAATAGTAATACCCAACAAGGAGTCGGGGTTGATTTTCCACAGGGAGCTATGAATGAGACTTAGGAGTATATATTATAGAGAATGAACTCGAATTATCTCAAATTGCACTTCCACAAAATTAGGTTGTTTCTAAGTCTAAGTTAAACTAAGATTATCAACTAAGAATTGAAACTAGGAAATTGTTTTTGTTATTTTTCAAATGATATAAAAGGCTTAGGGCTATGACCTTCACCTAGGTATTTGCCTAACGGGTTATAAACTTTAAAGCTTGTTTTATTGGTCGGGGTGTATTATAGCTCAACACTCGAGTACCCACTCACTACGTCTCGATCAGAGAGTGTTTTTTTTTTCAATTTGGCTTTCTCAAGTCCAAATGGGTATTGAACAAAACGGTTGATAAAAAGCTCAAGTCAGGTTTTACTATCTCTAGATTCAACCCTTTAATTGGGACTATCAATATCTTGATTTACCCTAATTTCTTGTTAGCCAAGTTTTCCTAGACTAAGTCTCTCTTTCTCAAGTAGAGACCAAGTCAAATAGGCATAAACTAATGTTTGCAACCATTAATTCTACAATTAAAAGCAAGAACAAGGCTAAATAATAAACGCCCAACCATAAACAAGTAATAAATCAAACACCCATTAATTTTGCACTCTAGGGCTGGGTCACAACCCTAGTGACAATCTAGGTACTCATGCTTTATACAGAAGAAATAATAATTAAACCCATATTGATAATTAAAATAATGAAATCTATGTTCAAAAAGCTCAAAATGGCAAAAACTACTAAAGAGGGTAAAGAAAAGCCTCTATTGTGGCTGCTGATGTCAAAACTTGGCCTAAAAAAATGAAATTCTTATATTTATGCGGAGATGGAATTTTCAGACAAAAATGCCCTTTCAGATGTTCTGCGGCCGCACTTTTCCATGTGCAGTCCATATTTTGCTTCAGCCTGACAGGATTGGGATCTTGTGGCCACACAATTCTGGACCGCGGCCGCATCTCTCTCTTTCTGCGGCCCGCACGTTTCTAAGTGCGGCCGCACATGGCTCTTTTGCGGACCGCACAAATGTAATTGCGGCCGCGTAACTGATCTTCTGCGGCCGCACAATAACTGTGTGGTCTAGACTTCCATTAAACTTGATATGCATGTTTTCTGAACTTTAGCTCTTAACTAGCTTCTGTGGCGCACATTTCATGTGCGGACTACACTTCTCACAGATCTCTGATAAGTTCTTCTGCACAATCTGTGGCCGTAGATGATATTCTGCGGTCCGCACTTTAAGCTCCCGTGTCTGTTTTTGTCCTTGAGTTCAGATCTCTCCTTCTTGAGTTGGATTTCATCTTGGAGGCTCATTTTCCAATGCTCCTGCAATTAACATATTTCATCAATTTTTGGGAATACAATTAAACGCTTTTGGACTAGAACGAAAGCTAAAAGGCTCTAATAAGTAGTCAAAATCCCCACTTATCACCTACAGAAGAGAACAAACTAATTTTTATTGAGTTAGCAGTATGAGATTAACAAGAGTTCCAATGCTATACTCTTCCTTGGTGGAAGAGTTCTAGTTATCTTCTCATTCTAACTCCTCCATTATCTTGGATAGAGTTCTCTTCGAGTAAGGAGTCCTTCTCCTTATCACTTATGAAACATTTTTGTTCATGAGATATCAGCTATAACCACTTCAGCTTATCTCCTTCACGTGCATCCCCTGTGATCGAATCTGCCCGTGTCTGTGTACATTGTGTATGGACCTGGTTCATGCTTGAGTTCCTTTGTCAATCATCAAAACAAACATCACTTAGGTCAAGAGATTGCTTTATGACGTAGTGTGAAGCTCTGTGGATCGCATGCTAACTACATAATTATATATGTTGTCAAGATAATATTGTGATTACCGATTGAGAACTAACTCATTAGGTAAATTTCTTACCTTTCGTAGTTAAGATGAAAATTTCAAAATTCATTAGTAGCGTAGCATTTTTTTCCTCTTCCCCTTTCTCCCTTCCTCTCCTCCCTTGATGTAATTAAAAAAAATTGGAAAAGGGACAAATTTCCCCTCTACTTTCGACAATAAGTCACATTTATCCCCCCATTTCAGTTTAATATCAAAACCACCCCTACTGTTATATTTCAGGTCTGCATTTATCTTTTACCCATTAAAAACTCCAATGCAACCTTAAAAATTCACGTGGCCGCCTGTAATTGGACCAATCAACTCGTCTCATATTGTCACAATCCCAAATCGGCCGAGTCGTGATGTCACCTAATCTGACCCGCTAGGTAAGCCAAATACAGGCAACATAATTCTACTGGAATTAATATGAAGCCAAACGAGAAATAACTGAATTTTATATAACTTCCCATGGATTGGTAGTACAAGTCACGAGCGATTACGATATAGATTACAAAACCGATATGCTGAATAAATACATATCTGTTTGAATTATATGTAAACAAAACTCAAATCTAAAACTACCCATGACAAATGGTAGTCATGTCCAAACAACAGGTACATCTTCAATACCAGCTCCTGCCATGCGCCGCATCATTAGCTCCGAAATTTGCACGCAAGGTGCAGAAGTGTAGTATGAGTACAAAAGACCCCATGTATTCAGTAAGTATCTTGACTAACCTCGGTCATGGTCAAGAAGGTAGACATGATCGTAACAATAAGTAAAAAATATAGGTCATGGATAGAACAATAGCAAATAAGGAAAAGGCAAAGATGTGATAACCACAAGCATCATAGAAAACATAGGTGAACAGTGACAACTCAAGTTAAGGCATAAACGTATACACAAGGAAAATATATCACTATATAATGCATGTCTCTTGTCCTCGCATGCACGGAATTACCCTTCGTGCCATAAAAATATGATAATATAATGACAATAGCACGACATCACCCTTCGTGTTTTTACTCTCGTCCTCATATGAAAATGTAAATGCAATGGCACGACATCACGCTTCGTGTTTTTACTGTCGTCCACACATGATAATGTACCGGAATGGCACGATATTATCATTCGTGCATAATATTGTATATGCGAAATGGCACGAAATTATCCTTCGTGCATAATAATGTATATGAAATGGCACAACATCTATATGCAATGCACGAAATTATACTCTCCTCACATGATAATATATATATGCAACGGCACGAAATTACCCTTCGTGCTTTACACTCTTCCTCACTAAGCACATGTATATCAATGATAAGCAAGGTAAGAAGCATGAATAACATCAAGAAGATAGGCTAGGTAAATACACCACATGAACATCAATCACAGTTCTCGAACCAATAAGCAATTCAATAAACCTCGAGAATCCTATTGTTCAAGTATTTTGACAAAGGTCAAACATTCTTTTCAACACAAATATTGTACTCAATACCTCAGAATTACAGTCATAGACATGTGTTCGTGATTAGGTATAAAGATGATAAATTTATCAAATTAGCAGTTTCATAAAGAGTCCGTCAAATTTAATCAAGTTATAATAAGCTAAATCATGGTTCCTAGCATTTAAATTCATATTCATATTATTATAGAAGTCAAGTAAAACATGAAGCAAGAAAACCACATAACCCAACAAGGCACAAAGAACCGTATAATGTTTCCTCAAGCATATTAATCCTGACACATGCATATACGCTCGCTACCTCATATATGTATCACCCCCTCATGTGGAAATAATATTATTTATTAGAAAAAAATTCTCCGAACAAAGTTAGGCAAGACACTTACCTTTTTCCGAAACAATTTCCACAATCCAATACCATCTTCCATAGAAATAATTCTCAAAACGATCAAAAGGCTGTCACGACCCAATTCTCACTATAGGCTGTGATGGCGCCGAACATCGCCGCTAGGCAAACTAACAGTGAACTACCCATTTAATTGCTCATTTTAATATTTTTAAAGTCTTTGATTTTTTTATCTTTAAAACAAAAACAAATAGCAAGTAATCATAGTAATATAAAGCATAAACTAAACATGAGAGTAAGATAGTGAATTTAATAATAAAAACCATGAGTATCTACTAGAATTTTTCAAAACCTGGTGTCGCGCCCCCTTTTTTCCTCGCGGAGTCCGGTCTCGATATTTTGGGACAACTTATTTCCTCTTGGGAAGAGGGTATGGAATTTGAAGAGTCGCCACCTAACTGATTTAAGGTGCGTTAGGGCACCTAAAGCAAATAACTCCTAAACCGGTTTGCATTATCAGAGATTGGGTAAGGGCTCGAAATAACCTCGAGGGGAAGGTGTTAGGAACCCCTCGAGTTCCACAAAGGTGGGTCCCGGACAAACTCGAATTAGGTGAATTAGTCTTATAAGAAAATAAAGCAATTTAGACAAATAGAGATTATTTCTACAAAACAAGGAGTAAAAGGGGTCCTAGGTTTTTTAGCCTATAGGATCACTTCTGTGCAATACTTGGTAATCGTCCCCAAGTTGGGGGTGCTACACATAGCATTAGCGCACAGGTCATCATTTCCTTTTAATACGCAATTATCCTTCCCCTTTTGTTTATTACCTAAGCGTTCGAATAACATCCGATACGTGCCCTATGCATGCATTACCCGTCCCTTTCCTGTGGCCCTGGAGGTGTTTAGGACCTCTATTTAAGGTGGTTCTAGACTCACCTATGGTGTTAAAAAGGAGAAAACTAGGCGACAAACAAAACAAGTAGGACTGTCACATAAAGATCACTTAAGGGCTCATATTTACCTTCACAAACAGACACAAAACAAGTGCACGTCATTCAGACAAGTTGTTTTATAAATTTAGGAGTCCTACAGGCAAGATATCTAAATGAGCACAAAATATGCAGCAGTTTTATTAAGGTGAGGCAGTAAATACCTAATCAGTTTGCCTACTGATTTTATTACTTCCTGAATCTGGGCAGGTTTCAAGCAGACAGAGAATAGCAATTTTAAACCCAGACTCCCAATTAACCTACAAGATTGCCTAAGTGACGGTCGGATAGAATTTTATAAATCGGGTATCTGAGCTGTAAACAGTTACTGGTTTTAGCAGACTGATTTTATCTTTTCGACCCTACGGGCATGATATCTAAGTGTAGAAGAACTGATCTTAAGACCTTATAGGCATGGTATCTAAATGTAAAAATGATTCTGAAGTTCCCTATTGACATGGTATCTAAATGCAAAAATGATTCTGAAGTTTCCTATTGACATGGTATCTAAATGCAAAAATGATTCTGAAATTTCCTATAGACATGGTATCTAAATGCAAAAATGATTCTGAAATTTCCTATAGACATGGTATCTATCTTCTGAAATTTCATATAGATATGGTATCCGAACGCAGGAGTGATTTAAAACTTTATAGGCGGGATTTTTAAAATGCAGAACTGATTTTGAAACTTTGTGGGCATGATTTAAATGCAGTAATGAATCTTGACGGGATATTCATAATTATTTTGATCCTATAGGCATGTTATCTATCGCACATAGTAACAGAATGTATTGAAATAAATACCTATAGGCATGTTATCTACTGCATGCAGTAACAGAATATAACTGAACAAGTAAATAACCTATAGGCAGGATATCTAACATATAGTAGTGAAAAATATTTGAAAGAAACAGGCACCTAAAGTAGGTTTTCTACCCCATTCTCATGCAAACATCAAACTAGGCCCAGTTTTCCCCAATTCACTATTGCCCCATCGTTATTACTAATAATTATTACAGACCATAAGCAAATGAATAGATTACAAAGTATATAACTGTAGGAGGCCTGCAGCAGGCCCAATGCATCCGGATAACCCAGGCCTTCAAATCATAACAGCTCCAAAGCTCAGAGATACACAGTAACCATTGGCAAAGCACCAAGAACCCAAATCTCTAATGTGTCAGAGTTCCCAAGGGCTTCGAGAACCCAGGGCAGTGCTCGCACTAGAGAATAAATGTTCAGAATCAGTTCATAAAGGATTGGAAACCAGCCCCAATGCGTCAGAGTTCAGAGGAGTCTCATGGACCCTAAGCAGTGCTCACATTGGGGATGGCAGGACCTTAGTTAACTAAGAGTAAGAGTTGAAAATAATATATGTAAACATGAGACAATTTGTTGCTTTTAAAAAAAATAGTTTGGATTTAAGAAGTGCGTAGAAACAGATTACCAGATTACAAGAACCACAGGCAACACACATTTAGCAGAAAGAGTTCAGCCATGAACTCCAGCAATCAAACAACAGATAGGACAGAGTGTCAATTCATTTGAACAAACTTTCACATGCCCTTAATCCATTATTTATTACTAGGTGAACATATAGACATATGTTAATCAAAGAACAACATGCTGGGATCAAATTACAGATCAGACAATCATACAAAAAGGTAGCAAAAGTTGAGAGCATAGAAGTCATGAATTAATCAGGAGTTTGTTAGGGGGTGAACACTTAAAACAGGACATAAATCATGCTAGTTGAGAGACCAATAAACATAGGTTTAATAGACATGCTGAAAAACAAGAAGCACCTAGGTCTAATTTCATGGAAGTAGTCATGCTGATTAAGAGTAATAAACATGAAGCACATAGGTCTAATTACATAGAAGTAGACATGCTTATTAAGATCAACAAGTATGAAGCACATAGGTCTAATTACATAGCATATTGAATGATGGAAGAAGCGGAGACATACCAGTTAAGAAATAGCAAACAAGAAGTTGAAAGTATGCAGAATCTAATGGTCTAGCCTTGGCTTTCAGCCGGCTAGACAATGTAGCAACACAAGTAACAGAAAGGTTTGACTGAGAGCAAGAGTTTTTGTGTGTGTATGTGTTTCTTTCTGAGTGTTCGTGTAAGTGTCTGAGTCTGTCCTTGAAAATAAGAGCAAGAAGGGTTTTTATAGCATGCAATAGGGTAGGTCTCATAAGGTAATGAATCAATCACACATACATAATGTATGAAAAATCAATTAGCAATCAGTCAGGAATCAATTAAGAGGACAGAATCAAATAAGTACCACTTAATTTAAGGAAATTTCTCACATGGGATCAATCCGTAATTAAGAGAAAGGTGAATAAGGTAAGAAATAGTTTCCGGAATCAATTAGGAATCATAACACACAATCAAGCCAACAATACGGATGCATAAATAGAGTAAGAACAAGTAAAACTTAAATAAGGAAATATGGGTACTAAATTCAAACCCTAATTTAGGTAAGTAAATCAATTAATAATTTAATTGACAGAGTTAAAGTTAACGGGCAAAAGACAACAGGATAAATAGTCAGAGAGTCGAAACCCTAGGATATGTCAAAGGCATAGAGATGAAACTCAAAAGGATCGGTCGAAATAGTAAAGAAGAAAATCATAGTTGAAAGCATTAAAATGTCTAAGCATCTTCACAGAAAACCCATTAGGGATCAAAACCCTAGGGTAAAATGAAATCGGTTAACAATAATAGTAAAAGCAGAAAAATCTTAAGGAAAATACCAAACAAACTCAAAACCGTCTCAGATCTAAAGAGATTTAAACGGATTTAACAGAAATAGCTAGGTTTATGAACCGAGGTAGAAAATCTGGTCCGAACCAGAGATTTGAAGCCACGAAAACACAAAAAAGATAGTACTCACAGACATAGGGTTGAGTATGGGCGAATTAATCAAAAAGATGAGAGATTTGAACCAAATATGGTTCGAATCCCTTGAGATCCCATTAAGTAACATGAAAATCGAACAACTAGTAGAGGTAGGGGGTCGGATAAGACGGTAAATCATCAAATGATTCCATATCCGATTGGGAATCGCAGGGATTTGGAGGAAGTTTGCGTGACGGCGCTCTAGGGATTGAGAGCGTCTGAGAGAGAAGAGAGGAGAAGAGGGCGGCGATTTCTGAGAGAAATGGGTAGGGTTTTGGGGTTNATCTATTGAGATCAACGGCCAAGATTGGTTCCGAGCTGGGGCGGGTTAGATGGAGATTGGGTTATGGTTTGGGTTAGGTTTAAGTGGGCTCGGGTTTGAATTGGAATTGGGTTGGGGTCCCAATTTAGATATAGTCAAATGGGGTATTTGTTAAATACCCAATTAATTTAATAAAAATAATTAATAAATGAAAAAAATATGATTTATATATGAAAATAATTTAAAATAATTACTTAACATTATAAAAATATAAAAAGTCATTTTCTGTATAGATAAGATAATTATGCATATATATGGGCTATTATTGCAAAATATGCAATTATAGTGTTAAAAATGCAAATATAATTATAAAAAATGCAATTAAATATTTGAACACTTATATGGCATAAATGATGAATTTAGATGATTAAATCATCATAAAGTAATATGAGGGATAATTATTGAATATTTATATAATTAAAAATGCAAAAATAAATTGATTTAAGGCCTTTAAAAATTATAGAAAAATTGTGAAAACACTTGTGCATGCATGTACAATATTTTGGAAGTATGTATGCATATTTAAAAATTTATGAGGGAATAATTGGGTATCAAGAGCTGCCCCTCTTTACCCGGGAAGGATGAAAGAGTTTTCGGGTAAAGAAATGATGACCGATTTTGATCGAATGGGATGTTTTTGAAAAATATAGGCCGCACCCCTGTCTTCGAGCTTCCTACATATCCCTAGTTTTACAGGAATCAGGCCATGTGTAGCTCTGGACCCAACGGTGATTGAAGCCGATGGAGTTGTTATAGGAATGGTAGCAAGTTCCGGAAAGACTCCTTCTTTGGGGAGGATGGTATCATATGGGTTTTATGCTAAGTCATGAATATGAGCCTGAAGTGTAACGGATGTATCATAGGGCAGATATCTGAATGGTCGCAGAGTAAAGGTGGGTAATTGATGGGGTCGATTACGTTTGAAATAATAGTAAGGCACAAATGGAAATCGGAAGGGTATGAATGGAAACCGGAGAGAAGGTTGCTCCTGTTTGAAGAACGGTTACTTCCTGAATTACCTGCAAAACTTAAAACACAACGGATGCGAGTATATAGAGTATTGCGAGAATTTAAACATGATGCAAATTTCCTTTGGACCATAAAGATTGTCTTTGGAAGGTGAGGATGACGTCCTTAGACCATGACGTCCTGGGCCATGAATAATGAGATAAGGGATTCGCAGGCTATGAAATGATGTCCTCGGGCTATGAGAATGATGCCTCTGAACCATGACACCTTTAAATAATGATGTGCAATATGAAAGATCCTCAGGCCATGACATGGTGTCTTCAGGCTATGAGGATGATGCCTTCGGACTATGACGCCTATGGACAAGTTGGCTATACATCAGCCCGTGCAGTGCAGAGACATGATACCAAAGGTAATAACAAGGCAATGTTTATCCTCGTGCAGCATTTGGGGGCAGAGCTTAGCCCCGATAGAAGAAGATAATGCAAAGTTAACATAGAGCAACACTTATGCAAGGGAGGACAATGCTTGGTCTCATGAGAAGGCAATGCTTAGCCTTATGCAAATAAGGAGGCAGGGCTTAGCCTCATGTAAGAATCGAGACAGAGCTTAGCCTCATGCAAAGAGAGGGCAGTGCTTAACCTTATGCAAATATGGAGGCAGGGCTTAACCTCGCGCAAGACTTGAGACAGGGCTTAATCTCGTGCAAAGAGAAGGCAATGCTTAGCCTTATGCAAAAAGGGAGGCAAGGCTTAGCCTCATGCAAGATTTGAGACAAGGCTTAGTCTCATGCAAAGAGAAGGCAGTGCTTAGCCTTATGCAAGTATGGAGGCAGGGATTAGCCTCATGCAAGATTTGAGACAAGGCTTAGTCTCATTCAAAGAGAAGGCAGTGCTTAGCCTTATGCAAGTATGGAGGCAGGGCTTAGCCTCATGCAAGATTTGAGACAAGGCTTAGTCTCATGCAAAGAGAAGGCAGTACTTAGCCTTATGCAAGTATGGAGGCACGGCTTAGCCTCATGCAAGATTTGAGACAAGGCTTAGTTTTATGCAAAGAGAAGGCAGTGCTTAGCCTTATGAAAGTATGGAGGCAGGGCTTAGCCTCATGCAAGATTTGAGACAAGGCTTAGTCTCATGCCAAGAGAAGGCAATGCTTAGCCTTATGTAGTGAATGAATAACAGATAGGAGTTGAATATTCCTTATTTGGAGATATATTTGCGTCTGGTGGCCTGATCGATAGTGATTTTGATACGTGTATATTTGCGAATACTCCTGTTATGTTCACCGTGCCTGCATCCAAAGAAAAATTGTGAGTTTTGTAGGGGGAGGTTGGTTTGCGCCTTCGTCTGCTTGCTTTGCTTTGCTGTGTTCTGGAGGCCCTGCTCGAGTTACCCTGAGTAACATCTGGCGGCCATAGAAATAAAGTTTTCGAAAATATGCACTTATTGATGGAATAGTGTTATTTTTAGAAAACATAGTGATACGTCAAGTAATTTAGATGAACTAATGACTGTAACACTTTTTAGAGACATTGCAGCTTCCTTGCGATAGAATTTTGAGGGTCCTCCTCAAAATTCTGCCCCAGTTTGATCTTTTGGTCATTCTGCGTGCAACGAAGTTTATTGGATCTGCTCCGGAATCCTTCTTAAAATTCTTCCCCAGTTACTTAACCCATTTCACACTGTCTGGCATATGATGGCGTCGACTAGAGGGAAATGAAGATTTTATTAGGATATGACCGAACCCACAGGGCTGCCTACGTATCCCCTCTTAAACGGGAATCAAGTCAAGCGTAGTTCAGTTACATCAGATGAATGAATGTAAACAATCTTAAACGTAGTATCTCTTGACTGCATCTGAATTGATTGGTTTTGGCCAAACTTCTCCGTCCATTTCTGCAAGTATGGGTGCTCTTCCTAGCACCCGGTGAACCATGTAAGGACCTTGCCAGTTGGGAGAGAATTTTCCTTTGGCTTCATCTTGATGCGGGAAGATCTTCTTCAACACTAACTGTCCCGGTGCGGATTGTCTTGGTTTGACTCTTTTGTTGAAAGCTCTGGACATTCTGCTCTGATAAAGATGACCGTGACATACTGCGTTCATTCTTTTTTCGTCTATAAGGGCTAGCTGCTAATAGCAGCTCCTTATCCATTCTGCATCACTGAGTTCGACTTCCTGTATGATCCTTAAAGAAGGAATTTCTACTTCGGCTGGAATGACGGCCTCGGTACCATAAACTAGCAAATAGGGGGTTGCCCAAGTTGATGTGCGGACCGTAGTGCGGTACCCCAATAGGGCAAAGGGTAACTTCTCGTCATTGTTTGTGATTTTCTACCATCTTCCTTAGTATCTTCTTGATGTTTTTGTTGGCACCTTCCACAACTCCATTCATTTGGGGCCTGTATGCTGTAGAGTTTTTGTGCTTGATTTTGAAACTTTCACATATGGCTTTCATCAAATCACTATTGAGATTGGCGGCGTTATTAGTGATAATGGATTCGGGAACCCCAAATCGGCAAACAATACGATCCTTGACAAAATTAGCGACGACTTTCTTGGTTACAACTTTGTAGGATGCGGCCTCTACCCATTTTGTGAAGTAATCGATGGCCACCAAGATGAACCGGTGCCCCTTAGAGGAGGTGGGCTCGATTGGACCAATGACATCCATTCCCCAGGCAGCAAAAGGCCAAGGCGCACTGGTCGCGTTGAGCTCATTAGGTGGTACCGTTATCATGTCTGCATGTACCTGGCATTGGTGGCATTTCTGTACGTACCGGATGCAATCCGTTTCCATGGTCATCCAAAAGTATCCATCTCTGAGTATTTTCTTGGCTAGAACAAAACCGTTCATATGTGGTCCGCAAGTTCCGGCATGTATCTCCTCAAGCAATCTGGAAGCCTCTTTTGCGTCAACACACCTCAACAATCCCAAAGTTTTCTATACAGGGTCCCTACCTTTGGAAGAAGTGATTGGACAGCCTTCGCCGAGTGTGTTTCTGAGTATGGTTTGCCTGTTCCGGGTATTTTCCTTTCGCCAAATATTCTTTGATGTCGTGGAACCAAGGTTTTCCATCCGTTTCCTCTTCAATATGAGCACAGTAAGCCGGTTGATTATGGATCCTCACCGGGATGGGATCGATGAAATTCTTATTTGGATGTTGTATCATTGATTGACAGGGTAGCCAGTGCGTCTGCGAACTCATTTTGAATTCTAGGCACATGTTTGAATTCCATCTTTGTGAATCTCTTCATCAATTCCTGCACATGATACAAGTATGGTAGTATCTTGGTGTTCTTCATAGCCCACTCTCCTTGAACCTGATGTACCAGAAGATCCGTATCACCAATTACCAGCAACTCTTGTATATTCATATCAATGGCCAAATTGAGTCCCATGATACAAGACTCATATTCTGCCATATTGTTGGTGCACGGGAACCTAAGCTTTTCGGATTCCGGGTAATGTTGGCCTACTTCTGATACAAAAACTGCTCCAATGCCCACTCCTTTGAAGTTTGCAGCCCCATCGAAAAACATTCTCCAACCGTCGTAGGCTTCAGCAATGTCCTCTCCTACGAACGATACTTCTTCGTCAGGAAAATACGTTTTTAGTGGTTCGTATCCTCCTCCCACAGGATTTTCAGCAAGATGGTCTACCAATGCTTGTCCTTTGACCGCCTTCTGAGTTACATTGACGATATCAAACTCACTTAACAATATCTGCCACTTGGCTAACTTCCCGGTTGGCATGGGCTTCATAACGATATACTTCAGAGGGTCCATCCTGGATATAAGTATGTGGTATAGGCACAGAAGTAATGCCTCAACTTCTGAGCTTTCCAGGTCAAAGCACAGCAAGTGCATTCCAGCAGAGAGTATCGTGCTTCATAAGAGTTGAACTTCTTACTCAGGTAGTATATGGCTTGCTCCTTTCTTCCTATCCGTCATGTTGTCCCAAAACACATCCGTAAGCTCTGTCTAATAAAGACAGATAGAGCAACAACGGTCTCCAAGGTTCTGGAGGGACTAGGACTGGTGGTGTGGACAGGTATTCCTTGATTTTGTCAAAAGCCTTCTGACAATCTTCGGTCCAACTAGTTTCAGCATCTTTCCTCAACATTTTGAAGATGGGTTCACATATTACCGTGGACTGTGCTATGAAGCGACTGATGTAGTTGAGGCATCCTAGGAAGCTCATCGCGTCCTTTTTGCTCTTTGGTGGTGGTAACTCTTGGATAGTCTTATCTTTTGACGGGTCCAACTCGATTCCTCGGTGGCTGACAATGAATCCCAACAGCTTTCCTACAGGAACCCCGAATGCACATTTCGCGGGGTTCAATTTTAGATTGTATCTCCTTAGCCTGTCAAAGAACTTTCTCAAGTCTGGTATGTGATCTGCAGCCTTCTTGGATTTGATGATGACGTCGTCAACATATACCTCTATTTCTTGTGTATCATATCATGGAAGATGGTTGTCATGGCTCTCATATATGTAGCCCCAACATTCTTTAGGCCGAATGGCATCATTTTGTAGCAGTACATTCCCCACGGTGTGATGAAGGCTGTTTTCTCTGCGTCTTCTTCGTCCATCTAGATCTGGTGATAACCCGCGAAGCAATCTACAAAGGATTGGAGTTCATGCTTGGCGCAATTGTCGATCAAGATGTGTATGTTTGGCAGTGGGAAATCGTCCTTGGGACTTGCTCTGTTTAAATCCCGATAGTCAACACACACCCTGACTTTTCCATCTTTCTTCGGAACTAGTACAATGTTGGCTAGCCAGGTTGGGTACTCAACTACCCTAAGGACTTTGGCTTTGATCTGCTTAGTGACTTCCTCCTTGATTTTCAGGCTCATATCTAGCTTGAAATTTCTGAGTTTCTGCTTCACTGGCGGACACATTGGATTGGTAGGCAACTTGTGAGCCACTATGGATGTGCTCAGACCGGTCATGTCATCATAAGACCATGCAAAAATGTCCTCATACTCTTTCAGGAAACAAGTATATTCTTCCTTCTCTGACGGTGATAAGTGAATGCTTATGCGAGTCTCTTTGACGGTTTTGGAATCTCCCAAATTGATTGCTTCGGTTTCGTCCAGGTTGGACTTAGGTTTGTTCTCAAAGTCCTCAACCTCTTTGACAACTTCCTCAGGTATTTTATCTTCTTCTTTCGAGTCACTATCCTTATATTACGTTGTCTTATTACATGTCACAGTCATCGGTTTATCAGGAAAAGTAATAACAACACTGTAGAAAGAAAGATGTGAAAGATAATAATGAATAATAAATAGCAATGCATTGATTAAATTTTGAAAATATCCACAACAAGTACTGCTCGATGACTCGAGCAATTACTTTGAAACAAAATGTGTCTTTAAAACAAAATTACTGAAAATATCTTAAATGTCTAGCATGGCTATAAAATAAATCAGGCTAATTGCCAAGCTACCCAGGGACTCGGCGGGCTCGGGATGGTGTGGCGGTCCAATTCCTGAGAACAGTTCCCTTCTCCACAGTCCGAATGGTAAGGCCTTCTTCTTCCTCCTCCTCAATTATCGCATTGCAATCCATATCCTCGTCTTCCAGGAACAGGTTTCTCAGTCCAGCCAAAGCTTCTTCCTTTGCAGATCCCCATATTGTATCGGCCTGGTGAAAAGTCTGACTTATGTTTGGTACCGGATGCTCGAGAGGGTAATAAGAACCACGCCATGGAGGCGACCAATCATCATATTTCTGCCAGGTGTACTGATACCCAAATCCAAAGATGGTACCGTGACGTTTCAACTGTATCGGCTTGGTAATGCCTTGGAGTTCCTTTCTAAGTCCTTTGTCGGGTTCATACCCAGACCATGCCAGTATGCTTTCTATTTTATTACTCCACCACTTGTCCTTCTCAATTGCACTGACATGTTCAATGTCGTGATAAGTTTCTCCACCCAGCCTTCTTCTATTTTCGGAGACCGGGATAGTTTGATTGGTGTAAATGGGGTTACTTCCATCTCCGTGAATGACTACCTCCTGATGGTTCCATTCAAACTTCACGGCCTGGTGCAGCGTGGAAGCCACAGCCCCAGCGGCATGTATCCAAGGGCGACCCAATAGAAGATTGTATGTAGCTGATATGTCTAATACTTGGAACTCCACATCGACCCAAGTTGGTCCCATCTGCAGACAACGGTTAATCTCCCCAATCGTGGCCCTTTAAGACCCATCAAATGCTTTCACGTTCATACTTCCTGCACGTATCTCATGGAAATATTTGCCCAATCTTTTCAGAGTAGTTAATAGACAAATGTTGAGGCTTGAACCCCCATCTATTAGGACCCTGGAAATGAATTTGTCTTCAAACTGTATCGTGATATGCAGTGCCCTGTTATGACTTAAACCTTCAGGCGGTAGTTTATCCTCATGGAAGGTGATTTTGTGACTCTCCAGCACTTGCCCTACCATGTTGGCCATTTCTCCACTGGTGATATTGTTGGGCATATAAGCTTCATTTAACACCTTCGTCAGAGCACTCCTATGTTCTTCCACATTTTGCAATAGCGACAGGATGGATATCTGGGCGGGGGTCTTGTTTAAATGATCAACGACTAAGTATTCCCTCGCCTGTACTTTCCTCCAGAGATCGTCCGGCCCAGTTTCAATTTAGTAGCAGTCTCCTTGCTTGATCCTCCCAAATGTTCGGGTGTATAGATCCTTCTAGTTCGGGTCATTCCCTGTGCGACCCCAGATTCTTCCATCTTTGCTTTTCCCTTTCGTCTGGCTTCAGCAACATAGTCCCAAGGTATGGCGTTGGACTTGAAAGGAGGCGTGGTTGCTACTGTCACTGTGAAAGGTGTGGCCACTTCTACCTCAAATGGAACAGGTGTGGCTGCAGGTGGTGCTACCTCTACCTCAAATGGAACCGATGCAGTTACCTCAAATTCGACTGACGACTGTATCTGTACTACAATAGAAGTGAGTGTGACTGCAGGTTTAAAGTCATCGACTTCTCGAATAAGCCCGATTGAACCCTCAGGATCCCATTCTTCATCCGTCTCTATCACATGTACCCCATCATCCCTATGATCTGGAAGAGGATTGTTGCGGATGTTAGGTGCAGCTTCCTTCGCCTGTATGACCTTGTTATCAATCAATGTCTGGATCTTATCTTTCAATGTCCGGCACCCATCAATGGTGTGCCCCTTCATACTAGAATGATACGCACAGGTTTTATTTGGGTTGACCCATTGAGATGAATTCTCCATTGCCACAGCAGGAATAGGGGTGACATAACCAGCAGCCTTCAGTCTTTCATTCAGTTGGTCGATGGGTTCAGCAATGGCGGTGTATTGTCTGGGTTGTTTGCGATCAAAGTTAGGTCGGGGTTTATGGTAATTTGGACGAGTTGGAGGTGAATGATAATAGGCTAGCTGGGTGTTATAAGTATGATAGGCGGTGGTGTGTTGGGAATATCTGGGAGGTGAGGGTTGGTATGTAGGTATAGGTGTTTGATATGTGAGTGGAGATTTTGGGCCTTGGGCTACCATTACTGCACCTACTTCTTTCTTCTTTGATATGCCCCCTGATTATAATGCTTTGTTCGTGGCATGTAGTGCCTTGAAATTTGTCACCATCTCGCTTTTGATACCTTCTTCAATTCTTTCTTCGAGTTTGATGATATTGGAGAACTTGTGATTCTCAATGGCCATTAGCCTTTCATAATACTGTGGGTCCTATGCCCTGACAAAGAACTTGTTCATCTGTTCCTCGTCTAATGCTGGTCTGACCTTGGCTACTTCCGACCTCCACCGAGTAGCATACTCGCGAAAAGTCTCAGTTGGCTTATTCTTTATGTTCGGGATATAGAAGACATCCGGTGCGTTTTCTGTATTAAACCTGAACCGATCCATAAATTCTAATGCCATGCTCACCCAATTGGCCCACTTCTTAGGGTTCTGGCTTATGTACCAGGAGAGGGCATCTCAGGTAAGGCTTCTCATGAAGAGCTTCATTCGGATCCTTTCATCTATTCCGAACCCCACGAGCTTGTCACAATAAGTTCCCAAATGAACCTTGGGATCACCTATTCCATTAAACATTTCAAACTTGGGAGGTTTGTAACTCGCCGGCAGTTCCACATCTGGTTGTATGCACAAATCCTTGTAGTTCAGACCTTCTATCTCCTTGCCTCCTTCAACACCCTGAACGCAACTCGTCAACTTTTTGAGTTCCTCGGCCATGTTCTTGATGAGCAGGTCCTTTTCAGTAGATTCTGGTGTATAAGATATTGGTTGAATGGAGTGAGGTAGTGCTTCCATGTATATGGGGTTGTTTTGGTGGGTGCCAGGAACAGGGTGAGGTGTGTTCTGAGGGGTGTGATAGGTAGTGGTTTGTGGGTAGTGGGTTGGTTGATGGTGGTGTTGTGGAGGAGTTGGTACCGGTAGAGGATTGGGGTTTTGGGGTGGTGCGGCATATTGATGGGGTGCAGGAGGATTTTGTGGATGTTGGTTTGGCGTATTTTGAGGAGGTGCTGGGTTTTGGTCATTTTGCTGGTTAACGTCTGGGACGTTTAGGGCGAGGGAGAGGTTTTCCAAGTTGCGAACCTGCTCAAGTTCTCCTTGTAACTCCAGTATCTTTTGTCCCAATCGCAAAACCAAGTAATTTTGTGCCGGAGTACTCCGACCGTCTGAAGTTTCCGCATTCTCAGCATTTTCTTTTCGTATACCACTCAAGTCATCCATCTTAGCTTTTCCTCTACTTTTCGGATTACTCAGAGGAGGAGGAGGTGGAGGGCCTCTAGATCTGGTGTGATATGCTGATGATGCCAGTATGTGCGAACCAACCTTAGGGGATGGGAATAATAAAAGTAAAGAAAAACAAAAGGCAAACAAGTTAGTAAGGATTCTGAAAAGATGTTTGCAGTATTTAAACACATATTGCAAGAATGTAAGTTCGCATCCTAGTTTGGGAGCCTCATTGCGCCCGAGGTAGGCCTAGCGACAAGTAGATTTGGAGAATTTCAGTGCCAATAATTGCCTCATTTCATTAATGTAAAAATAGATGAACCCAAAACGGCACTAAATAAGATAAGTCACTAATGGCACTTGGCCTTATTACATTTGAAAAAGCAAATAAACCTAATCTACTTGGTCCCAGAAGGACCTTCTCCAGGCTGGATGCTCTTGTCGACTAGATTCCCTAGTTTTCGCAGGTTCAACAGTAAGTATGCCCGTGCTAAATGTCCTCCTTCGCTTCCCTCACTATTCTGACAATCGGTGACTCTCTTCCTCATCTTTCCCTCTAATTCCATCAGACTGTACTCCAGATATTCTAACCTTTCCCTTGATTTAACAGCCCTCTCCCTCCATTCGTTGATTATCGGTCCATTGTCGCTCCAGGTGCTCGGACTTTGACTCGTGAACTCTTTTGCACAGCGTGTTGTATTTCACCTGTGCTTCGGCAACTTCGTCTATGACCCTGTTTCCTGGACCAACCCTTGGCTCGAATATCCGTCCTATGTTATCATCCAACCATGAGGGGTAGAAGTACACGTGACCGGCGTGATACCGATCTGGCTCGATGGTATCTTTTTCCACGATAAACTTCAAGTGCCACATGTGCTGTGCTTCACTTTTATATGGAATGGCGTCACCCTGAAAATCGGCTATGAAATGACTCATTTTAGCAACCCGTGGTATGTCCTGTTTCCTGCCTGCCTGTCTCATAACCCTAAGGGGAGCATAAAGGTATATGCCCCATAACCCGATCAATACCAAGTATGGAATATCCCTAGATCTGATGATGAGCTCGTCGGTAGAGAACCATTCGGACATCCATTGAACCTGGTCCTCGGTCAAATTGTTGAAAAACTGCATCCATCCTATAGCATCCTCTGGTTGAGCAAACCTGTCTGGGATATAGGTCATTTCTTGGGATGATGGAAGTCTATGTGATAATTCCACGGCCTTCGCGGAAACTCTTGACGGTATTGACCTTTTTGGAGATGTTCTAACAGCCAAACTTGCAGTAGCAGATTGCAACCTTTGAAGTATTTGTACCCCTTTTGATAGCGCTCCAAGGCCCGATATATGTCTGCTATGACCATAGGGACAATAGTATATGTCTGCCCTTCAATCCCCTCCATCAATGTTTTGGTTACCATGGTCAGTTTGGTGTAGATTCTGTCCCCTTGGATCGGGAACACTAACATACCCAAGAAACAAACGATGAACACAAAAACCTTGCGGTGAATCCACCCCAAAGAAGTGATGGAGAATTCGTCATCAAAAATGCGATAAGCAGTGTTGTGACCGTATCATTCATAGAGGAAGTCGAAGGGTATGTAGGAATTTTTCAGGCACTCCAAGTCATCATTCTTCTTCAATCTCATCATTTTCAGAAACCCCCTAATAGAGCGATTTTCTGGCGCCAATAGACCAGGACTTTCCCAAGGTAGCCCAGCGAATCCCCCTATTTCTTCCGAGAGAGGGGTCATTTCTATGTTTCCAAAGCGAAACACGGCTCTTTCTTTGTCCCAGAACATTGTAGCAGCTTCGATTAACATGTTGTTCGGCTGAAGGTTCAACAAAGAAGGCAAATTTCCCAAGACCCTTTTCACATGATTCTTATCACTTGATGGAAGATCCTCTCACCAATCTAGCAACAATGGTGGTATGTTACGGACCATGCCGAACCGGGGGACTTCGTGCCTCATTTTCTGCAAAACAAATATGGTTAGGCCCTTTCCCCCTCCAGATCCGACTATTTATACAACAATGATTAGCATATTGGCACTTATTTCTCCATATTAATGCATAGAATCGTGGTGACATCCGTTGGGATTATGGAAAACCCGATGGACTTTTGGACGAGGCTTGCCTTAAAGGGTTATTATGTGGACAACATACTAACCCAGCTAGGTTTGACCATGATGTATGTACAATTAATCAAAGTAATGTTTCTAAAGGGGTCTAGACTAGTACCCTCAAGCGGACAACTTGAGGGGGAAGGCACGGAACCGTCGACTGCACCGCTGATCAACTAGTTTTACCGCAAATAAGCCTTTCCGAATTTAAAGGGTGATATATAGGAAGGGCGCAAATACTCATCAAGCGTTGCTATAGGATTGATTACGCACGAGTGGAATATGATGTTGAGCATGATTTATGCAACAATAAATAGCATGTTGTCACGTATTTGCACGTTAAAAGAATGATAAATGAAGTATTTAATAATTGAAAGACGCAATTTAAAAAAGAAAACAAGGAGACAAGTCAGTTTTTTTAATAAAGGAAACCATAAATGCTTGAAAAATAGGTAATTAAATTCAAATAAGGGGAAAGGGAAAGGGTGCACATGTATCAATAGAATAAAGCTTGTTCATGATTAATTCACAAAAACAAGTTTGTTATGGTAAGAGCCTAAAATATTCCCAGCAGAGTCGCCATGCTGTCGCGCCCCCTTTTTTCCTCACGGAGTCCGGGTCTTAACATTTTGGGACAACTCATTTCCTTTTGGGAAGGGGGTATGGAATTTGAAGAGTCGCCACCTAGCGGATTTAAGGTGCGTTAGGGCACCTAAAGCAAATAACTCATAAACCGGTTTGCATTACCAAAGATTGGGTAAGCGCTCGAAATAACCTCGAGGGGAAGGTGTTAGGCACCCCTGGAGGTCCACAAAGGTGGGTCCCGGCCAAACTCGAATTAGGTGAATTAGTCTTATAAGCAAATAAAGCCATTTAGACAAAATAGAGATTATTTCTACAAAACAAGGAGTAAAAGGGGTCCTAGGTTTTTCAGCCTATAGGATCACTTCTGTGCAATACTTGGTAATCGTCCCCAAGTTGGGGTGCTACACATAGCATTAGCGCACAGGTCATCATTTCCTTTTACTACCCAATTACTCTTCCCCTTTTGTTTATAACCTAAGCGTTCTAATAACATCCGATACGTGCCCTATGCGTACATTACCCATCCCTTGCCTGTGGCCCTGAAGGTGTTTAGGACCTCTGTTTAAGGTGGTTCTAGACTCACCTATGGTGTTAAAAAGGAGAAAACTAGGCGACAAACAAAACAAGTAGGACTGTCACATAAAAGATCCCTTAAGGGCTCATATTTACCTCCACAAACAGACACAAAACAAGTGCACATCATTCAGACAAGTAGTTTTATAAATTTAGGAGTCCTATAGGCAGGATATCTAAATGAGCACAAAATATGCAACAGTTTTATTAAGGCGAGGCAGTAAATACCTAATAAGTTTGCCTACTGATTTTATTACTTCCTGAATCTGGGCAGGTTTCAAGCAGACGGAGAATAGCAATTTTAAACCCAGACTCCCAATAAACCTACAAGATTGCCTAAGTGATGGTCGGACAGAATTTTATAAACCGGGTATCTGAGCTATAAACAGTTACTGGTTTTAGCAGACTAATTTTATCTTTTAGACCTTACGGGAATGATATCTAAGTGTAGAAGAACTGATCTTAAGACCTTATAGGAATGGTATCTAAATGCAAAAATGATTCTGAAGTTTCCTATTGACATGGTATCTAAATGCAAAAATGATTCTGAAGTTTCCTATTGACATGGTATCTAAATGCAAAAATGATTCTGAAATTTCCTATAGACATGTATCTAAATGCAAAAATGATTCTGAAATTTCCTATAGACATGGTATCTATCTTCTGAAATTTCCTATAGATATGGTATCTGAACGCAGGAGTGATTTAAAACTTTATAGGCGGGATTTTTAAAATGCATAACTAAATTTGAAACTTTGTGGGCATGATTTAAATGCAGTAGTGAACCTTGACGGGATATTCTTAATTATTTTTATCCTATAGGCATGTTATCTACTGCACATAGTAACAGAATGTATTGAAATAAATACCTATAGGCATGTTATCTACTGCATGCAGTAACAGAATATAACTGAACAAGTAAATAACCTATAGGCAAGATATGTAACATATAGTAGTGAAAAAGATTTGAAAGAAATAGCCACCTAAAGCGGGTTTTCTACCCCATTCTCATGCAAACATCAAACTAGGCCCAATTTTCCCCAATTCACTATTGCCCATCGTTATTACAAATAATTATTACAGACCATAAGCAAATGAATAGAAAAAAAATATATATAACTGTAGGAGGCCTGCAGCAGGCCCAATGCATCCGGATAACCCAGGCCTTCAAACCAAAGCTCAGAGATACACAGTAACCATTGGGAAAGCACCAAGAACCCAAATCTCTAGTATATCAGAGTTCCCAAGGGCTTCGAGAACCCAGGGCAGTGCTCGCACTAGAGAACAAATTTTTAGAAGCAGTTCATAAAAGAATGGAAACCAACCCCAATGCGTCAGAGTTTAGAGGAGTCTTATGGACCCTAAGCAGTGCTCACATTGGTGGTGGCAGGACCCTAGTTAATAAAGAGTAGGAGTTGAAAATAATATATGTAAATAGGAGACAATTTTGTTTTAAAAAAAATAGTTTGGATTTCAGAAACGTATAGAAATAGATTGCCGGATTACAAGAACCACAAGCAGCACGCATTTAGCAGAAGGAGTTCAGCCATGAACTCCAACAATCAAACAACAGACAAGACAGAGTATCAATTAATTTGAACAAGGTTTCACATGGCCTTAATCCATTATTTATTACTAGGTGAACATATAGACATATGTTAATCAAAGAACAGCATGCTGGGATCAAATTACTGATCAGACAATCATACAGAAAGGTAGCAAAAGTTAAGAGCATAGAAGTCATGAATTAATCAGGAGTTTGTTAGGGGGTGAACACTTAAAACAGGACATAAATCATGCTAGTTGAGAGACAAATAGACATAGGTTTAACAGACATGCTGAAAAACAAGAAGCACCTAGCTCTAATTTCATGGAAGTAGGCATGCTGATTAAGAGTAATAAACATGAAGCACATATGTCTAATTACATAAAAGTAGACATGCTGATTAAGATCAAAAAGCATGAAGCACATAGGTCTAATTACATAGCATATTGAATGATGGTAGAAGTGGAGACATACCAGTTAAGAAATAGCAAACAGGAAGTTGAAAGTATGTAGAATCCAATGGTCTAGCCTTGGCTTTCAGCCGGCTAGACAATGTAGCAAACACAAGTAACATAAAGGTTTGAATGAGAGAAAGAGTTTTTGTGTGTGTGTGTGTGTTTCTTTCTGAGTGTGTTCGTGTAAGTGTCTGAGTCTGTCCTTGAAAATCAGAACAAGAAGGGTTTTTATAGCATGCAATAGGGTAGGTCACATAAGGTAATGAATCAATCACACATACATAAGGTATAAAAAATCAATTAGCAATCAGTCGGGAATCAATTAAGAGGACGGAGTCAAATAAGTACCACTTAATTTAAGGAAAAATCTCACACGGAATCAATCCGTAATCAAGAGCAAGGTTAATAAGGTAAGAACTAGTTTCCGGAATCAATTAGGAATCAGAACACACAATCAAGCCAATAATACAGATGCATAAATAGAGCAAGAACAAGTAAAACATAAATAAGGAAATATGGGTACTAAATTCAAACCCTAATTTAGGTAAGTAAATCAATTAACAACTTAAGTGACAGAGTTAAAGGTAACGGGCAAAAGACAACATGATAAATAGTCAGAGAGTCGAAACCCTAGGATATGTCAAAGGCATAGAGATGAAACTCAAAAGGATCGGTCGAAATAGTAAAGAAGAAAACCATAGTTGAAAGTATTAAAATGTCTAAGCATTTTCACAGAAAACCCGTTAGGGATCAAAACCCTAGGATAAAACGAAATCGGTTAACAATAATAGTAAAAGCAGAAAAATCTTAAGGAAAATACCAAACAAACTCAAAACTGTCTCAGATCTAAAGAGATTTAAACGGATTTAACAGAAATTGCTAGGTTTATGAACAGAGGTAGAAAAATCTGGTTCAGATAGTTGAAGCCACGAAAACACAAAAATGATAGTAAACATAGGGTTGAGTATGGGCGGATTAATAGAAAAGATGAGAGATTTGAACCAAATCCGGTTCGAATCCCTTGAGATCCCATTAAGTAACATGAAAATTGAACAACCAGTAGAGGTAGGGGGTCGGATAAGACGGTAAATCACCAAATGATTCCATATCCGGTTGGGAATCACAGGGATTTGGAGTGACGGCGCTCTAGGGTTTGAGAGCGTCTGAGAGAGAAAAGAGGAGAAGAGGGCGGCTGTGTCTGAGAGAAATGGGTAGGGTTTTGGGGTTTGGTTGATTTAAAAGGTATGAATTAACGTGGACCGTTGATCTCAAAGATCAACGGCACGATCAGAGGGGGTTCTAGGTTGAGTTGGAAGGGTATTTGGGTTGGGTTAGGTTAGGAAATTTAATTAAGAAAGGGGCTATGTTTTAAATACCTATTTAATTTAATAAAATAATTTATAAATGATAAAAATGTGATTTGTGCATAAAAATGATTGAAAATAATTACTTAATATAATAAAAATATAAAAAGTCATTTTCTGTATAGACAAGATAATTATGCATATATATGGGATATTATTGCAAAATATGCAATTATAGTCTTAAAAATGCAAATATAATTATAAAAAATGCAATTAAATAGTTGAACACTTATATGGGCATAAATGATGAATAAAGATGATTAAATCATCATAAAGTAATATGAGAGATAATTATTGAATATTTATATAATTAAAAATACAGAAATAAATTGATTTAATCCTTTAAAAATTATAGAAAAATTGTAAAAACACTTGTGCATGCATGTACAATATTTTGAAAGTATGTATGCATATTTAAAAATGTATGAGGGAAAAATTAGGTATCAACACCTGGTATCACAAGTGCACAAGCATCTAGTAGAATATACAAAACAAGCTGTTGTAAGTTTTCAATGATATCCTTAATTCCCTAAAACTACTGTCTGAAACAGAATAGACAGAAATAGTAAATACAATAAGAGGAGGCTCTGGGTGTTGCAGAACGACGCATGAGAAGTAGCTCACCACTAGGCCTCAGGTAGTGCGAGTGCGCGCCTGAACGAACACCAGATGTACCTGCCTCAGAACCTGCACAATTTGTACAGAAGTATAGTGTGAGTACGTAAACAAAGTGTACCCAATAAGTATCCAGTCTAACCTCGAAGAAGTAGTGACGAGGGGTCGACATCGACACTTACTAGTGGTCAATATACACAATGTGTAAGAATTATAAATAGACATAAAATACAACAACAATAATGGAATAAAAGGCAATTATTTAAATGTCTCTTTAACAAAATAACAGATTAAAAGTCTCCAACTATCACATGAAAATCTCAACAAGTAAAGGCCAACACGTATTTACTAATTCTCAAGTCATAAAGGGTATATCGATTATATTCGGACTCCTAGCTACAACACGCATGAGTTATGCCGAGGTCATACAGCCCGATCCATAACAATAGTGTACATACACTACCGAGGTCGTACGACTCGATGCATCACATAATATATATAAATATTGCCGAGGCATCAGGACAGATCCACAAGAATAGGAAAACTATTCGGACTACGAATTTCGTGTTTACAACCCAAGGCAAGCCCATAAAGGAATTTTGAATTTTCCATCAATAATTAATCATTCTACTAAATCTCTAAGAGGTGAAGTTCGGTCTAACATAATATTTAATCATCTTTTACTTAATAATATAGGTAATTAAACTAACAACTTGAGTTCAAATAGTGCAAGTACTGCATGATAAAGTCCTATGTCTACCCAGACATAACATGAATTTTAGCTACGTATGGACTCTCGTCACTTCGTACGTACGTAGCACCCACAAGTAGTAGCAAATAATAAATTAAGTACCTATGGGGTTAATTCCCTCTTACAAGGTTAGGCAAGAGATTTACCTCGATTTCAAGCCCACCTTCTAGTCCACAATTGGCACTAAAACCTCAAATCGACGCCACGGAATCCGAAACTAGCCAAGTGTTGTACAAACTAATCAATATATGCTCAAAAGTTCATAATATAACTATCAGAGTAATTGCCCAGCTAAATTTAGAAGGTTCCTAAAATTCATCCCTGGGCCGACGTGCCCGGATTCTGGAATTTTTTGTAAATAATTGTAATCCATAACCTCATGAACACAAATATATAGTTTCTACTCAATTCCATAACCATTTTCATGGTCTAATCCCATTTTTTATCAAAACCTAGGTTTTCCAACAAACTCTTAAAATTTCCACATTTTACATGTTAAAATCTACCCATAATCTATGTATTTAACTTACATTGTATAAAAATCACTCACCTTCAATAGCTGGGTCAAATCCCTTCTCCAATAAGTTCTAGAATCAGCCAAGAAATGTGAGAAATGAACAAAATGGCCAAAGTTCCGTTCTTATTAAAGTCACTGCCCATTAAACTCTTCTACGCGATCGCGGAAGAAGAATCGCGATCGCGAAGGCAAAGCTCCCAGGCCTAGGAAAGTCTTATTCAAAATCTCTAGAAGACTCTCTGATAAGTGAGGATTTTGACTACTTATTAACGCCTTTTAGCTTTCGTTTTAGTCCAAAAGCGTTTAATTGCGCGTTCCGAAAAGTGATGAAATTGCTTAATTGCAGGAGTATTGGAAAATGATCCATTAAGATGAAATCCAACTCAAGAACAAAAATAGGCACAGAAGCTCAAAGTGTAGACCGCAGAATTTCATCTGCAGTCACAGATTGTGAAGTAAAGCTTATCAGAGACAAGTGCAAAGTGCGGTCTGCACATGAAATCTGCGGCCGCAAAAGCTAAGCAAGAGCAAAAGTTCAGAGAGTTTGCATATCTAGTTCGAAGGAAGTGCGGACCGCAAATTTATTGTGCGGCCACGGAAGTCAGCTACGCGGTCGCACTTAGAAATGTGCGGTCCGCAGAAGTGCCTTGTGCGGCCGCACCCAAAAATGTGCGGACCGCAGAAAATGAGAGATGCGGCCACGTTTCAGAATTGTTTGGCCACATGATCCCAGTCTTGTTAAGCTGAAGCAAAGTGCAGACCGCACATGGAATTGTGCGACCGTAGAACCTCCGAAAGGGCATTTTTGTCTGAAAATTCCAGCGTTGTATAAATAGAAGAGTTTCACTTTTTTAGGTAAAGTTTTGAATATTCAAAGTGCTGTAGCCATTTCTCTTTGCTTCTTTAGTCAACTTTAGATTAATTTGGTGATTTAATATTGTATTTCTCTAGTTTAATCCTTTAATGTGAGTTTTATTATCTTTTCTTCTTTGTTTCCTTGTATACCCACTATGAGTAGCTAGATTTTTTACTAGGGTTGTGACCCAATCCTATTGTGTATTTAGCTAGGTTTATGCTTCAATTGTGAAATTAATTGTTGTAAACATTAAGTTATGCCTATTTAACTTAGTCTCATCTTGAGAAAGAGAGACTTAGTCTAGGTTAACTTAGCTAACAAGGAATTGGGTTAATTGATAGATTGATTAACCCAATTAAAGGGTTCAACCTAGAGATTGTAACAATCCGACTTGAGCTCTTATCAATTGTTTTGGTAGATACCCATTTGGTCTTGAGAAAGCCAAATTGGGCAAAACCACTCTCTGACCGAGAGATATTGAGTAGGCAATGTAGTGTTGTGAGTTATAATACACCCCAGTCAATAAAAAAGCATAAAAATCTTTATCCTATTAGGCAAACACCTAGGTCATGGTCACATCCCTAGGCCTTTTTATATCTTTCAGAAACATTCAAAACAATCATATCTAGGTTTATATCTTTAGATTTGCAATCCTTAGTTAATTTTAGAAGTAAAAACAAAACCCTGTTTGTGAAAGTGCAATATAGATACTTCACGTACTCACTCCAAATATATACTACTAACTCCCATCTTAGCTCCCAGTGGATTTGATCCCGACTCCTTATTGGATTTTATTATTGCAAACGACCGTGTCATACCTCGTCAGAGGCGTGCATTTGGAGGTGATCAATTTTTGGCGCCGTTGCCGAGGAGCTAAAAATAGATTTAGCTATATATTTGGTTTTGTGTGTGAATTGTCTTCTTTTCCTTACGTGATACTAATCATTTTTGCGAAACAATTGTTGGTGCAACAGTGGCTCTCAACAATGATTCACTCGGAAACATTTCTATGGGGGATGTGGATGTGGAAGATGACCAAGTTGCAGAGGTTCCTCTTGAACCTCAAGCAAATAGAAAAGGCCTCCAGCCTCAAGACAACGTCCCAGTTCCACCCCCACCTCCACCAAGAGCGGCTCCACACCGGGCATTGCCGAATGAAGGGTATGCACATGCCGTAGTCCTGCCCCGCATTAGGGCGGGTAACTTTCAAATCACGAATGTAATGCTCACGTTGCTAGAGCAACGAGGATTCTTCACTGGGGCTCCTAGTCAAAATGCATACAAGCACTTGAAGGGGTTTGTGGACACTTGTTGGGGGAGTAAACAGACAAACGTCTCCGAGGATGCTTTAAGGTTGAGGCTATTTCCTTTCTCTACGGGGAAAGCCTTGGATTGGTTAGAGAGATTGCCAAACCATTCCATCCATACATGGGATGAATTGGTGGAGAAATTTATTTCGAAGTTCTTTTCTACCGGGCATATGGCTACTCTTAGAGACGAGATTCTAGCATTCAAACAAGATCCCAATAAGCCGTTGCATAAAATATGGGAGAGATACCGAACAATGGTCAAAGAGTGCCCAATAATGACATGACGGAGGCTATGATTCAACAAACTTTCTATCGGGGGATCAATATTACTAATCAATGTGTGGTCAACCGACTTGCTGGTGGAAATTTCATGACAACGCCGTATATGGAAGCTTGTGAGATTTTAGATGAAATGGCGGATACTTCATCGGTATGGCAAAGTAGAGCAAATGTTCCTCAAGGTGATCCGAACGTGATTTACCTACATAAGGAATTGCATGATCATGGGCAAGCCATTGTCGAGTTGACCACCACAATGAATCAATTGGCCAAGGATCAACTTCAACAAGTGCAAGGTCCTAAGCAAGTCAATGCAATGGAGGGAGTTAGTATGATGATGAATAAGAGAAGGCAAAAGGGTCCACAAGTGCAAAATCGTGTGGAGAAATATATGCAAGAAGATAGTGGGTTTGATCAAGATGAATCTTACAATGAACAAGAGGAGGAAGTGCAATACGTGAACAACTTTCAAGGGCAAAGAAACAACTCTCAAGGCCCGAATCAACAACAATGGTGACCTTAAGGTAATCAAGGTAATTGGAATTCGAACAACCAAGGTAATTGGAATGGTAACAACAATCAAGAAAATTGGAATGGTGGTAATAACCAAGGCAATTGGAGTGGCAACAATCATGGATATTGGGAGGCAACAACCAAGGGGGATGGAACAATAATCAAGGCAATTGGGGGTCGGTCTTTCAAAGGCCCCCGATGTATCAACAACTGAGCAACTTGCATCCTTATCCTTCCCATGGTCCAAGTTCTTCCAACAATGAGATGGGATGAACTGAGAATATGTTCAAACAAATGATGGGAAGAATGCCGACTCTGATGCCCAACTAGCCTCACACAACACATCAATCGCAACTTGGAAGTTCAATTGGGGAAAATCTCTCAAGCTTTAAACACTCGTCCTATGGGGGCACTACCAAGTGACACGGTAGTAAACCCAAAGGGTGGGAACAACACGAGACATGCCATGGCCGTTACTACAAGGGGTGGAAAAGGTGGGGATGCACCCATCTCAAATCATAGGAAACTTATGGATGATGAGCAAGTGGTACAAGAAGATGAGATCCCGAACAATGTGGTGCAATCAAATGATGAAGTGTGGATTGATATTGATGAAAATGTGGAGGAAGCTCAAGAGGAAGTGAACCCGTCTAGCAGCACATTGTTGATATACCGGAACCGGTAGTGCAAAAGGCTAAGGCACCAATGCCTAGGCCTCCTCCTCCACATCTTTAAATACTTGCCAACGAAATTGGCTAGAATCAATTCAAAAAGTTCATTGACATGATGAAGAGTGTATCTATCAATGTGCCATTGGTTGAAGCTTTGGAGCAAATTCCCGGTTATGCAAAGTTCATGAAAGATTTGGTGAAAAAGAAGTGGTCGATGAATTGTGAAACTATAAAGTTGAATCATCAACTGAGTGCAATTGTGCATTCAATGGCCCCTAAACTGGAAGATCCCAGCGCTTTCACAATTCCTTGTACCATTGGAAGTGCCGAATTTGCTAAAGCTCTTTGTGATCTTAGGGCAAGTATCAATTTGATGCCCTATTCAGTTTTCAAGACTTTAGGAATTGGACAACAAGGACCCACATCTATGAAATTACAAATAGCCGATCGTACCATGAAGAGACCATTGGGAGTGATTGATGACGTGTTAGTTCGTGTTGATAAATTCATTCTTCCTGTGGATTTTGTCATTCTTGATTGTGAGGTTGACTATGAGGTGTTGATTATTCTTGGGAGACCTTTCCTTTCTACGGGGAAAGTTCTAGTGGATGTTGAAGCCAGAGAACTTACTTTTTGGGTTGGTGATGAAAAAGTGGTTTTCCATGTGTGTATGTCTATGAGGCAACCCAATAGCAATGAGGTGCACTGTTTCGTAGACTTGGTGACCGATGTGATTGTGGATGAAACAAGTGATATGATGAATGTTGATGATATGTTGGAGGTCGTCTTGCTCAACTGTGATGATGAAGATATGGAGGGTTACGTGAAATGTGTGAACTCTTTGCAACGAATGGGGCCGTACAATTATGAGCCTCACAAATTGTCCTTGGATCTTGAAAATAGAACAACTTCTCCAACAAAGCCTTCAATTGAGGAACCTCCCATCTTGGAGTTAAGATATTGCATCCACATCTTTGGTATGAATTTCTTGGACCTTCTTCTATTTTATTGGTTATTCTTTCCTCTTGTTTGACTTACGTGCAGGTAGATTCTACATTGGCGGTGCTACAAAAGAGGAAGAAGGCTAATGGATGGACATTGGTGGATATTTGGGGGATAAGCCCCGCATTTTGCATGCACAAGATTAACTTGGAGTAAGGTGCCATAACATCTATTGAACATCAAAGGAGATTCAATGAAGCCATGCAAGAGGTTGTCAAAAAGGAGATCATCAAGTGGTTGGATGCCAGGGTTGTTTACCCCATTTCTGATAGTTCGTGGACTTCTCCGGTTCAATGTGTCCCAAAGAAAGGGGGCATAATGGTGGTCACTATTGATAAGAATGAGTTGATTCCTACAAGAACGGTGACCGGGTGGAGAGTGTGTATAGACTATCAAAAGCTCAACAAAGTCACAAGGAAGGATCATTTTCCACTTCCCTTCCTAGATCAAATGCTTGATAGATTGGCCGGCTCTGCTTTCTATTGTTTCCTTGATGGGTATTCCAGCTACAATCAAATTCTTATTGCCCCGGAGGATTAAGAGAAAACTACTTTTACATGTCCTTATGGTACTTTCGCATTCACGCGGATGCCATTTGGGTTGTGCAATGCACCAGCGACTTTTCAAAGGTGTATGATGGCAATCTTCACAGACATGGTGGAGGATTACCTTGAAGTCTTCATGGATGATTTCTCGGTGGTCGGGAATTCTTTTGATGATTGTCTAGCAAACTTGGATAAAGTGTTGGCAAGATGTGAAGAAACACACTTGGTGCTCAATTGGGAGAATGTTATTTCATGGTTGAGGAAGGCATTGTCCTTGGCCACAAGATCTCAAAGAATGGCATTGAAGTCGACAAGGCAAAGATTGAGGTGATTTCTAAACTTCCACCTCCAACTTCAGTAAAAGGCGTGCGAAGTTTCTTAGGCCACATGGGATTTTGCCGGCTTTTCATCAAAGACTTCTCTAAAGTGGTAAACCCATTGTGCAAGCTTTTGGAGAAAGATGCTAAGTTCCATTCAATGATGAATGCATGAGAGCCTTTGAATTGCTAAAGCTCAAGTTGACAACTACTCCCATTATCACCGCTCCAAATTGGAGTAATCCTTTTGAGCTCATGTGTGATGCAAGTGATGTAGCGGTAGGGGTTGTTTTGGGGCAATGTATCAACACGATTTTTCATCCGATTTATTATGCAAGTAAGACCATGAATAGTGCCCAAGTCAACTACACCGTTACTGAGAAAGTGCTTCTTGCCATTGTGTTTGCTATTGAGAGGTTCCGCCCGTGCTTGATGGGTGCAAAAGTAATTATCCATATGGATCATGCAGTACTTTGTTATCTTATGAGAAAGAACGATTCCAAAGCCCAGTTGATGAGGTGGGTACTTTTGTTGCAATATTTTGATATAGACATACAAGATCGAAAAGGGAGTGAAAACTAAGTGGCGGACCACTTGTCTCGTTTGGAGGAGGAGGGGAGGCCGCAAGATGGCCTTGAAATCAATGACTCCTTCCCTGATGAGATCCTCTTGGCTATTTCATTCAAAGAGGTGCCATGGTTTGCGGATCTAGCCAATTTTCTTGTAAGTGGTATTGTCACGACCCAGATTTCCCACCATCGGGGGTCGTGATGGCGCCTACTATCGGAGCTAGGCAAGCCAAGCCTTTTAAACATTCCCTGATTTCACCTCAACAAGAACAATATAAATATAACGAGTCATTTAAATTAAAGCGGAAGTCATTAAAACACAGATAACTGGAAAAAAAAACCCAAAATGCAGAAGTTAACATTTCTCTACCCAAGACTGGTGTCGCTATCTCACGAACTACTAAAGAGTGCTACAAACAAGTCTGAATGGAAATACATAAGTGTCTGTCTCGGTACAATGAAACAAACTGAAAACATAGAAAAGGGACTCCGGCCTGCGAACGCCAGCTAGGCTACCTCGTAAGTCCCTGGACTGAAGTCAGCTCCCGATCAATATCCTACTGCTGTGGTCCAAAAGCTGCTTCGGTACCGTGATCTGTGCAAAAGAGCACAGAAGTGTAGCATCAGCACAACCGACCCCATGTGCTGGTAAGTGCCTGGCCTAACCCCGGCGAAGTAGTGACGAGGCTAGACAGGACTACCAAACCATGCAGTTCAATATATATATATATAATTATATATTATATAATATGCAATAAAAGGGAAGAATAAGAAATTAAACAGTTAAGAGGGAGGGAAGATACTATGGGGGAGTACAGTCCGGATATAAAGTCAACAATTAGTATAAGAAACAGGGCAATAACAATAATTAATGAGAGCAGGAAAATCAACGTTGCACGGCATCAACCTTCGTGCTTTTACTCTCATTCTCACCAAAAGCAATCAAATAAAGTGCACGAACTCACCTTCGTGCTTTCCCTTCACATAAACTCTCCTATCGATGCACGGAAGATCCTTCGTGCAATTATAATCAAATCAGAGCACGGAATGTCCTTCGTGCAATAAATAATCAAAACATGGCACGGAATGACCCTTCGTGCAATATATTCAAAACATGGCACGGAATGACCCTTCGTGCAAATATAATCAAAACATGGCACAGAAAGACCCTTCGTGCAAATATAATCAAAGCATGGCACGGAATAGACCGTTCGTGCATTATCACTCTTCCTCACCCAAACAGTAATCATAATCAAATGGGCGAGGGGAAAACAAACAATAAGAAAGTCCCGGCAAGGGAATTACAGAATTAACAGCTAAATCCCCGCCAAAAGGGAGCAACAACAATACTTTCACATCCCGGCAAGGAGAGATAATCAATATACTCAAACCATCCCGGCAAGGGATTAATCATATCACTTTCTATTTCTTTCATTTCTACTCAATAGTCTTTTTATCGTTCGAGCCAACGCTCCAAAGAATTTACATTCAAAACTTGTCCTCATACTCTTCACATTGCAGAGAATTCATCAATTAACATGGAAGAGTCATAACATATCAGGAAGTACATAGAAGGACTCACGGTCATGCTAGACATCGTTGTGTATAGATACCGTCACCATGCCTATACACCGTACTCAACATTTTCAATTAGCAAACAACACTCCAATCCTATTCCCTCAAGCCAAAGTTAGATCAAACACTTACCTCAAATTCTCCAAAATCAACTCAAGCCTCTAGGTATAGCTTACCCTCGAATTCGGCTTCCAACTCAGTCAAATCTTATAAATAATGTCTTACAAATCATTAATAATAGCTATAACAAACTAAACCAATTGTCTAAATATGTTATCTACCAAAATTCAAAAAAAAATCGACCCCGACTCCGCTTGGTCAAAAAACCGAAGGTTCGAACCAATTCCATGTCACCCTTCCCCCCACGAGCCCGATATAGTGAATTTATGTTTCAAATTCGATCCCCATAACGAGGTCTAAATCAAAAAATTGAAAAGCCCTAATTCTACCCTTTTCCCCCAATTACACCTTAACGTTACATGATTCTAGGTCTAGGAATGATAAATTTGATAGAGAATGAAGAAAACGAGTTAGAAATACTTTACCAAGAAGCTTTGGTGAAGAATCGCTCTAAAAGCACTAGGGGCTTGGAGAAGAAAAGCTCGTGTGTGAAATTTGGAATAATCCGTCAACCGGTCTGTTTTTGAGCTTTATAAAAACACTTGGCAAATGGCCCTTCGCGTTCGCGGGAAGGGGACCGCGGTGCGAAGGTTTATATCTGGGCAGTTCATCGGAACGCGTGAGGATAACGCGAACGTGTAGAAGGAATGCTCGGGGGGGGGGGTCCAGGTTTGTTCAATGCGAACGCGTAAAAGGCCTCGCGAACGCGATGGTGGGAGCAGCAAGTCTATGCGTTCGCGAACATCTGACTGCGAACGCGAAGAGGAAGTCTCTGGGGTCCTGAACTTGACTTACGCAATCGCGATTATGGAGATGCGAACGCGTAGAAGGGGAACACCATGGGCAGTGCGAACGCGAGCCTAAGGCCGCGATCGCGAAGAAGAAAAGGCCTGTGCAAAAATTGCAGAAAATCTGCTATATTTCTAAGTGCAAAACCACTCCGAACCACCTCCAAATCACTCCCGAGCCCTCGGGGCTCCTAACCAAACGCACACGCTAACCCAACAACATCCTACGAACTTAATCGAGCGATCAAATCGCTAAAATAACATCATAAACGAGGAATCAAACCTCAAAATCAACATTTTTCATTCTAACTTCATAGACTTCAAATTTTAGATATTTAGGTCCGAAACACGTCAAATGACGTCCGATTTCGACCAAACTTTACAGAAAGCGCTTAACACATATTTATGACTTGTTCCGGGCGTCGGAACCAAAATACGAGTCCGATAGCATAGTCTTTTAATCAATTTTCATTTCCATTTTCCTTAATAATTCCAGAGAAACAATTTCACAGAAAAATTCTTTTCCTCGGGTTCTAGACCCCGGATTTCGACTCCGGGCACATGCCCGAGTCCCATATTTTTCTACGGACCCTCCGGGACCATCAAATCACGGGTCCGGGTCTGTTTACCAAAAATGTTGACCTAAGTCAACTTTAATCATTTTAAAACTGCATTATGAAATTTTTCACAGAATTTAACATATAATCTTTTCGGCTACGCGCCCGGACTGCGCACGCAAATCGAGGCAAGTAAAAATGAGGTTTTCAAGGCCTCGGAAGCACGGAATGAAAGAGAAAACAGGTGATGACCCTTTGGGTCGTCACATTCTCCACCTCTAAAATAACCGTTCGTCCTCGAACGGACAAAAGAAAGAAGTACCCGTGTCGGGAAATAGATGAGGATAACGGCTCCGCATATCAGACTCGGACTCCCAGGTCAATGCCTCAGGAGGCTGACCTCTCCACTAGACACGCACTGAAGGAAAACTCTTCGACCTCAGCTGTTGAACCTGCCGGTCTAGAATAGCTACCGGCTCCTCCTTGTAAGACAGATCCTTGTCCAACTGGACAGTGCTGAAATCTAACGCGTGGGCTGGATCACCGTGATACCTCCGAAGCATGGACACATGAAACACTGGATGCATGGCTGACAAGCTGGGCGGCAAGGCAAGTTTGTAAGCCACCTCCCCCACACGATCGAGAATCTCAAATGGACCAATGAACCTAGGGCTAAGCTTGCCCTTCTTCCCAAATCTCATCACGCCCTTCATAGGCGACACTCGGAGCAAGACCCGCTCACCAACCATGAAAGCTACATCTCGAACCTTATGATCCGCATAACTCTTTTGCCGCGACTGAGCCGAACAAAACCTGTCCTGAATGATCTTGACCTTATCCAAGGCCTCCTGAACTAAATCTGTACCCAATAACGGAGCCTCTCCCGGCTGAAACCATCCGACTGGAGACCGACATCGCCTACCATACAACGCCTCATATGGAGCCATCTGAATGCTGGACTGGTAGCTGTTGTTGTAGGCGAACTCTGCTAAGGGCAAAAACTGGTCCCACGAGCCTCCAAAATCAATGACACAGGCTCGGAGCATATCCTCCAATATCTGAATAGTCCTATCGGACTGGCCGTCCGTCTGAGGATGGAATGCTGTGCTCAACTGAACCTGGGTGCCCAACTCCTGCTGAACTGCTCTCCAGAAGCGCGAGGTGAACTGCGTACCCCGGTCCGAAATGATAGATACCGGCACCCCATGAAGGCGAACAATCTCTCAGATGTAGATCTCAGCTAACCTCTCCGATGAATAAGTGGCTGCAACAGGAATAAAATGCGCTGACTTGGTCAGCCTATCAACAATGACCCAAATGGCATCAAACTTCTTCCGAGTCATCGGAAGTCCAGTAACAAAATCTATAGTAATCCTCTCCCACTTCCACTCGGGAAGCTCAATCCTCTGAAACAAACCACCAGGTCTCTGATGCTCATACTTGACCTGCTGACAGTTCAAATACCGAGCCACATATGCAACGATATCTTTCTTCATCCTACGCCACCAATAATGCTGCCGCAAGTCCTGGTACATCTTCGCGGCGCCCGGGTGAATAGAATACCGAGAACTATGGGCCTCCGCTAAGATCAACTCTCGAATCCCATCGACGTTGGGCACACAAACTCGCCCTGCAATCTCAAAACACCATCATCATCTAAGGTCACCTTCGTGGCACCTCCACGCTGCACCGTGTCTCTCAGGACACACAAATGGGGATCATCAAACTGCCGATCACGGATACGCTCCAATAATGAAGAACGAGCGACCGTACAAGCTAACACTCTGCTAGGCTCAGAAATGTCCAAACTCACAAATCGATTGGCCAGGGCCTGAATATCCAAAGCAAGCGGTCTCTGGCTGACCGGAACATAAGCAAGACTACCCATGCTGGCGGACTTCCTACTCAATGCATCAGCGACCACATTGGCTCTCCCTGGGTGGTACAAAATAGTAACATCATAGTCCTTCAATAGAGATC